>NW_005371173.1:5147541-5157854 GCF_000412655.1 Myotis brandtii
GAACTGGCTGTGTGGTGCCACTTCGAGAGTGGAAGCAAGAGGAAAGCAGAATCTCTTTGCATAATTGAGAGAAGACCCTGATAGGCTGAAGGAAGACAAGAGAGGGAAAACAATTCCTAGACATAGTACATCAAAAAGCAGACAGAAATAAATATCTAATTTTGCTGTAGGGTGTGTGATTGTAAAGTCTAAGCCAAGATTTTCCACCCTCAGTACATCAATAGGTTAGGGTGGGCCGGGGTTAGGCCAGATAATTCTTTGTCCATGGAGCTGTCCTGTGCATTGTAGGATGTTTGGCAGCATTGCTGGCCACTAACCTACTAGATGCCAGTAGCATCTGCCTCCTTCCTGCAGGTCTGACAACCAAAGATATCTCCAGATACTGTCAAATGTCCCCTTGGGAGAAAAACCACCACTGGTTGAAAATGATGGTGTTATATCTTTAGTAAAGCCTACTTTGCTTGGGAAGGCAGTGGAGGGGGCTGAGGGGATGGACCAAGTCTACTCCTAAGATGAATGTTCTTGTAATAGAAAAGAGGAAGTGACTCTCTGGAACACTTTACACCTGTATTAACATTATAGACCTGAGCCAGGACCTGCACACATTCAAGTTTCTACTAAACAGTCTGATACATATTGCAAATGTAGGATGAGACAGAGTTCAATCTTAGAAGGATTCCTAGTTCCTTTGTGCCCCTTGTCAACAATGAACCTTCCTTAACTATATAGCACTTTGCCTTATACTTTAATACTTGCATATATCTATTTCTTTGTAGCCTGCAGGCTCTTTTTAGTATTACTGCTGCCCAACACAAATCTATAATATTCTAAGCCTAAAGGTTTTACTTGGCCTGCAGTTATATTTTATTTATCCCTTTCAAACATTGAGACTGTTCACACTTAAATGCAGAGTGACCTCTTTCCTTAAAGAATCAGAAGATGGTTCAATAGTAGACTGGCACTGCCCATGGCCACCCTTCCTGGAGCCGAGAATCAGCTTCCTCTTCAGAAGAGGTGCCTACTCACCAGTTTGCACAGTTCCCTGCATCCTCTTGTATTGCTGCCACCCCTTCTCTTGCTTGTTACTGGCCCAGGCCTGAAAGTATGTGAATTTTCAAGGCTGATACAAGTGTCCCTAAAATGTTTACAAAATTGGTCTTTGGTTTCACTTTAAGTATCTTAATATTGTATGGTGTAAAAGAAAGAACGAACAATAGCCACATAGCAATCTGAAACAAAGCTGAATTTTTTGTTTGCCTGACCAGGAAGAGCGGCATCACTCAGGTGCAAAGTCAGAAAGTCTTTCTGAAAAGACATTTAAAGGGTTAGACATGTGTCAAAAAGATAAAACAGTTGACCCTGAACAACATGGGTTTGAACTGTGTGGGTCCACTTATATATAGTTTTTTTTTTCAATAAATCTTCAAAATGTATTTTCTCTTCCTTATGATGTTTAAAATAACATCTTTTCTCTTGCTTACTTTATTATAAGAATACAGTATGTAATACATATAACATACAAAGTACTATGTATTTTTTAAATTTTTATTGATTGATTTAAATAGAGGGGAAAGAAGAGGGAGAGAAAAACAGAGAGAGAGAGGAAACATGGATTTGTTGTTTTACCCATCTATGCATTCATTGGTTGATTCTTGTGTGTGCCCTGCTGGAGATTGAACCCATAACCTTGGCATATCAGGAAGACACTCTAACTAACTGAGCAACCCAGCCAGGGCCAAAATGCTATGTATTGATTGACTGCTTATGTTATCAGTAAGGCTTTGGGTCACGAGTAGGCTGTTAGTAGTTTAGTTACACATGGATTTTTGACTATGCAAGGGTCCACAGCCCAAACCACTGTGTTGTTCAAGAGTCCACTGTACATCCAATATATACTGAGTACAGTAAGTCTGATGGCACAGGAGGTGAACTGTAACCTCCTCTTTGCAGTTGGTCATTGCCCAAGAGCAGGACCAGAGTGCTGGATGAGAACCACAAGAGGCTGCGTAAGGCTCAAGCCAGCTTAGGGCCACATACGTCTGTATGTACATGAGGATGGGTAGAAAGTTTTCTCTTTTAAACAGAAATAATAGTTAATAATAATAACTATTATTTAGTCAGGTGGCTATCTGGATGACTTAGACAATAGGTCTCCCAGGGTTTAGTTTGATCTTCAATTCTGGTATTTTCTTTCTGGATCATTAAGAACATCTTAGTGATGTTAGCTACAGGCCACTCAATGTATCCGATTTGGGCTCCTTGAGTTCCACAGCTCTTCTCTCTTTGCACCTCTAGGGACTCTACCAGGTCCTTGAATTCCCCAAGCACAACACTAATGCATTGTACCAAGTGAATTTTCACAGCTTCCAGCCCAAAACAAAATTAGGCCAGGCTGGATATTTCCTAAAACAGGACTTCCATTTTCTCCAGCCAATGTGATAAATTAGTCACTCCCATGGCTATGAACAGTGCTAGTTAACCTCAAGTGAAGAAGTCACACCAAACCAGTTTGTCAACTGTTAGTTGACTAGATTCAGTCTATTTATCTTATCTGTATGTTTTCTAAAAATCATTAAAAAAACAAAACTTGTAAAGCAATAGTAAAATTTGAGTAAGCAAATGTTTGTATTTACTTTAAAAATTAAAAAAATGAGATCAAATGCATTTATTGAACTTTGAAGCTTTTTTTTATCTGTAATAATAAAAGCATAATATGCTAATTAGACCGGATAGCCGAACAACCTCCCAGACAACCTTCTGGATGAAGCCGGGGCTGCGAGGGCCGAGCCCCTTACACGAATTTCGTGCATCAGGCCTCTAGTCCTTACATAAAACAAAATGTTTGCTTCAAATTAATTTTAGGCATTATATAGGCAAGTATTCCCAAAGAGTGATATAAAAAGCACTGTTTTATGGAACTGTTGATTGATCCACTGTTAATCATCAGAAAGCTGCAAACTAAATCCTCTCCTTAGAAATTCTGAGTATATGGCCCTACTGTAAAGGTTCTGAGAAGTCCCATAATAAAAGAGTAACCTTTTCATTTTTTTCTAGTGCTCAGAATCATGTATGTTGCTATGGCATTTGCTCTGGATCCATAAAATATTTCATTTCATTTCAGCACTATCTCTTCATTGTCATCAAAACTAATATTCATCAATATAGAACTAAAAATGCTGCATTTATTAAATTTTTTAAACTTCCTGTATGTTATCATTTTACACATTAGGAAACTGGGGCTATTAAAAGGATAGAAAAATTCCTACCTAAGATGTTATTTGCTAAAGCTCTTTGCCTGCAAGCCCAGGAGTTGCCACCAGGTGGTGGTGAGCAAGTTTAGATACTTAGGCTCATTTCCCAGCATGAGGGTCAAACAGTCTAAAGCAGTGGTTCTCAACCTTGGCTGCACATTAGAATCACCTGGGAATCTTTTTAAAATCCTGATTTCTGGGCCTCATCCTCCGAAAATTCTGTTTCTTTGTTGCTAATGTTGTGGCCCCACTTCATAACAAAGAAACAGAATTTCCGGAGGATGAGGCCCAGAAATCAGGATTTTAAAAAGATTCCCAGGTGATTCTAATGTGCAGCCAAGGTTGAAAACCACTGCTCTAGAGAAAATGTTCACTTACATTCCACTTATTTTATTGGTCGTTCCCTGGACCCCTTCTCCTTTCCTGCTCCCTCACTGGTACTTACTAAGATCACCTCTCCCTAAAATGACTTGTCCTACATTGTCTTAGGGTCTGGATTGCAGGAACCCAAACTAAGACACTAGTACAATTTAACTCACTGGTATCTTTTCAGCCTTATTAGATACTATATTAATATTAGAATTCAGGCAATGGAACTTATACCCAGGCTGGTTTGTACACACACACACACACACACACACACACACACACACACACACACACACACCCTGTGCTTGTTCTTGACCCTGCTAGCTCTAAGCCTGGCAAAACAATAGCTACACAAGCTGACTAGCTAGTTGCAATTCTTTTTTAAAAAAAAGATATATTTTATTGATTCTTTACAGAGAGGAAGGGAGAGGGATAGAGAGTTTGAAACATCGATGAGAGAGAAACATCGATCAGCTGCCTCTTGCACACCCACTCCTGGGATGTGCCTGAAACCAAGGTACATGCCCTTGACAGAATCGAACCTGGGACCCTTCAGTCCGCAGGCCAACGCTCTACCCACTGAGCCAAACCGGTTAGGGCGTTGCAATTCTTAATTTGAGTTTTGCCTCTGTCTATTCACTTAACTTGTTGGATATTTTTAGAAGTCCCTTTTTTTTCTAGGTCTCATCATAGCTAAAAACAAGGAAGAACTAAATTGCACACACTAACATAGTAGCCATGGTTTTATATGTTTATAATTTGTTGTTGTTTTTTTTACCTAAGCCAATTTTATTTTCCCTTTTAATATGTTTTTATTGACTTTTTTAGAGAGAGAGGAAGGGAGAGGTAAGAGAGAGAAACAGAGTTCAGCTGCCTCCTCCATGCCCCCTCCTGGGGATCGAGCCTGAAACCTGGGCATTTGCCCTGACTGGGAATCCAACTGGTGACCTCTTGGTGCATGGGTTGATGCCCAACCAACTGAGCCACACCAGCTGGGCCTTTTTTTTCTTTTTTCTTTTAAGAAGACTATGTTTTGGAGCAGTTTTAGGTTTACAGCAAAAATTAAGCAGAAAGTACAGGGAATTCCCATATACCCCCGGCCCCCACTCATGCATGGCCTCCCCCACTATCAATGCCAAACTGTTTTAAAATTACATATTTTATGTCTTTTTTAAACTTAAAAAAAAAAAAAGGATAACACCTTATAGATTTTAAAGCGGTGATATCATGATACTCTTCACACTGCCAACCCTGTCTTTGATTTTTTTTCTTCATGGCTTTCCATTCTCAGCTTGTACTCTTCCAATGAAGGCCTGCGGATAAACTCATGGCACTTTGCACTGAGCTAGCAATTAACAGAGGACTTTCCCAAAGCAGAGAGCAGAGAAAGTCAATTTTCACCCGACAGTGGGAGTCTGGAAGAGAAGAAAATCACAGCCATCTGTTTTAGCAAAGAAAAGTCATCTCAAAGAAAAATTAAAGTTTAATTGAAGAACAATTAAAGTTTTTAAAATATATTTTTAGTGTTTTTTTTAGAGAGAGGAAGGGAGAGGGATAGACAGAAACATCGATGAGAGAGAAACATTGATCAGCTGCCTCCTGCACAGTCCCTACTGAGGATCGAGCGTGCAACCTGGGCATGTGCCCTGACCGGGAATCGAACCATGACCTCCCGGTTCATGGGCTGATGCTCAACCACTGAACCATACCAGCCGGGCAACAATTAAAGTTTTCACCAAATCATGGAGCCATGTTAAGAAGTGATGTGGCAACTTTCTCCAAATAGTAGTTCCTGTGTAAAGGTCAGAGAAATGAGAGGAGAACACATAAATAAATCAACAGCATTTGGATTTATTTCAACATGTATAGATTAAGGCCCTTGAACTCCTATCAACAAGAATCAGGTGGACTGCTGCTGCTATGGTTACTGCCATCATTTTATAGTGAACTCAGCAAACACCGGTTACCTGCTGTAGGCCGGCACTAAGGGTCGCACCGTCAGAGGGGTGGCTGTCCACGTTTCTTCAGTGACCAGTCCGAGGTCAGTGCTTTGCTGGGTGCCTGTCCGTGTTTCCCCATTTAGTTCTCATAAGACACCAATGAGGACAAATTCCCCTACCCCGCTTTTACAGTTGAGGAAAGTGAGGCTCAGAAAGTAAACAGCTTGTCTAAAAGCAAAGGACTTAGGCAGAATTTGAACCTAGCTCTATTTGACCACAAAACCTTTTTTCATTCAAGCTCACCTCTTTAATAAAAGAATTACTTTGGCAACATGTTTTCCTAGGTAGGCTTCACACTGCTTCACACTTGGTTCAAGAAATGTTTGTTGGACTTCGCTCCACTCCACCCCCAGCCCTGCAGGGGGGACAGGATCCTTGAGGCCCCACTGTCACTCGCCACATTGCCCACTGAGCACTTGAAATGTGTCTAGTTCAACTTGTCACGTGCTGTAAAATACACATAGGGTTTCAAAGACTCGTTATGGGAAACATGAGGTAAAACCTCTCGTTGATAAGGTTTTTATGTCAAACATGTATTAAAATAATATTATGGCTAGATGGAGTAAAATAAAATATTAATTAAAATGAATTCCAGCTCTTTCTTTCGACTTGTTTAGTAGGGCCACTAGAGAATTGTAAATTAGCCATGTGGCTCACATTCTGTTTCTAAAGGGCAGGGGCTGTACTTAGATCTCTTCCTTTGTTGCTTTCTCCTTAGATTAAGTTGCTATCACCTGGAGCTGAGAGAGGATTTGTGAGGAGGGCTGACAGCTCAGCGGGCCCGAATGTGGATGTTACCGGAAACCCTAATGGCAAAGGACTTAACCCGGTTCGTCCGCTTGAGCTGGAATTTAGTGGCCTGGGTCATGAACGGAGTTAAGCCTTTAGTGAGCTCTGGCTGTTGAAAACGCTGTCTTTTTGGATTATATTTTAAGGAACTTAAAAGAGCATGGGGGAGTGAAATAGTCAAGGAACAAAACAAGCATATTCTCATTCTGTTTTGTCCAACGATGGTTCAAGTTTGAGGTTTCTAAATCTGCAGTTTACCTGGTGAGCAAGCTGAGAGCTATTTCATTGTTTGCCTCCTGCCATAAAGGAAATGCCCGCAGAGACTGTAGGTCTCTCTTTTTTGTGCTGCAGTTGAAAGGGATGGAAAAGTACCTTTGCTTTGGAGAGGCTGAGAGACAGAAAGAAACCCTGCGGGGGACTATCATATCACGTTGCCTCCTCCAGCTGAGAAAAAGGAGGCTGGCCCAAGATGGGATTTCAGCCCTGTGGTTAAACAAGCAAACCATCTACCCGTGTCATAGAATAATAACAACACAAAAGGGGATAGGTAAAACCCAGGTCAACTTTGCACACTCAGCAGCTGGAGACACAGCGGCCCAGGGAGGCTGGGCAGAAGTTGGGGTGTCGGGGGAGGGGAGCTCTCAAACAGCTGTGTACATTAGAATCACCTGGGGATTGTTAAAAGTCCCCATGCCCAGGGCTTCACTACAGGCCAACTAAGTCATCAATGTTTGGATAGTTTCCAGGGCATTCCAAAATGCAGCCAAGTTTGAGAACAACTAACTTTGCAGACACTGAGACCCAGAAAAGATCAGTGAAATTTGCTCAACTTGCAAGAACTAGCAAATGGCTGAGGTGAGACAAGGCTTTTTTTTTGTTTGTTTCCTGGATCTTGACTTTGAAACTTCCTCTTCCTTCATTCCCAGTCCACTCTTCTTAGGTCACATCACTCTGCATTCCTGGGAAGTGTCCCTCCTGCAGATCTCTGCAGGGCCAGCTCCTGGTGTGGACCTCAGCGTCCATGCAACACTTCCCTAGCAAGGCCTGCCCTGAGCACCTGCAGCACCTCTCATGTCACCATCCCCTCACAGCTTGTCTGTTAGGCTCCTGCAATGGTCCCCGTCCCATAGTAGGGGGTCAGTAAGTACAGTGGGGCCTTGACTTACGAGTTTAATTCGTTCCGAGACCGAGCTCATTAAGGAGCTCGTTAACTCAAATTACTCTGTCAACTCAATGCAAAAAATCGGTGGAGAGACAGCTGGTATCTCAAAAAACTCGTTAGTCAGGACACTCGTAAGTCAAGGCCCCACTGTATCTGTGAACTCAATTATTGTTGAATGGATGCTTAACAGTGACTTTCTCCTGATATTGTCTTCTAAGATTATCATTGCAGGGGAAATATACTTCCAATTATGTAAGTTGGAGAAAATATGATTTAATATTGAGAGATGGATTTTGCAGTTCCACTCTTCTGAGTCACATCTGTTCTGTGACACGAGGCTCATCTGGGTGGCCAATTTAAGTATATGTCAGCTCTAAGAGAGAATCCTAGGCTATCTAAAGGGACAGCCTATTACCCATGATCCAAAAATGGACTTTGATTAGGTAATGGAGTGTGATTAGGATAAAACAGTATCCCATGACCGAATGGAAATACATGCTGCCACTAAAGATCAAATTATAATTGCACTTGCAGTTGAAAGGATTAACAATGGGGCCATTAAAGAAAAGGCTTTCCAGGTGAATAATATTACCTATATAAAGTCTCACAAGGGGCAGGCTCCAGGGTTATGGTATTCAATGGATTTGTGAGTCCCCATGTTTATGAATTCTGTAAAATGGTATAAAGTGATCCTGTAGATACACAGAGGTCATGGTCAATTCTCAGATGCACTAATGGAAAGCTGCGAAAAACGAATTAGCACTTTAGCACCTACCACTATATAAGGGGTTTAGCGCCGTATTACTCAAAAGCGTTGTTCCTTGGGCAGCAGCAGCACTTTGTTTTTACTCTTTGTTAATCCTCCCCTGAGGATATTTTCCATTGATTTTTAGAGTGAGTGGAAGGGAGGGGGAGAGACAGAGAGAGAGAAACATGGATGTGAGAGAGACACATTGATTGGTTGCCTCCTGTACCCACCCCTACTGAGGCCAAGGATCAAGCCTGCAACCGAGGTACATGCCCTTGCCTAGAATCGAACCCAGGACCCTTCAGTCCACAGGCTGACACTATCCACTGAGCCAAACTGGCTTGGGCATCAGCAGTATTTTAAAAGCTCATTGCAAATGCAAACTCTCAGGCTACACACACACACACACAGACACACACAGAGTTTGAGAAGAATTTGTCTAGAATTAGATTTGCACCAGTATTTCTCACGTGTGTGTGTGTGTGTGTGTATGTGTGTATGTCCGCATTCGCGTGTATCTGTACACATGCGTGTATGCATGTACCCTGGGGATGGGGAACAGGAACCAGAGTTTGAGAACAAGGTAAAAATAAACATAGAAATAATGGGACCACCAACCTGCAAAGTGTCCCACTTTACAGATGGTTTGAAAAGAAGGTATTAATTCATTCCTTGCCCCTGTAAGAGGCTCATTAATTCATTTAACAAGCTTTGCTGTGTTCCTTCCAGCCCTAGACACTGGGGATGCTAAGATGGATGAATTACACTCCATGGCCCTGAGAGCCTGAGTCTAGAAAGATAGACATGCAAACCATTGCAACAGGCACAGTTACTCAGGCAGCTGAGCCTTCCTTCTGCACACATCCATGCCTGAAATTTAAGTCAGATCCTGGCACTAGCTCCCCATAGGACTCAAAGCCCAGAATTCTTTAACCTCTTCTTGCTGGAGAATTTACCAGGTCTTCCAGGATTCTCCGAGACACATACCTGTCTACTCGGTATCCCCTGGGCTTCGCCTCTCCTGGTGTGTTTAATGTGGGAACTGTCCTCCCCTCATTACCTCTGTTATAAGCTGAGTTGTGACCCCCAGAATCTGTACGTTGAAATCCCAATCCCCAGGATCTCAGAAAGCAACCATACTTGGAGATTAAATCTTTAAAGAGGTGATTTTTGTTAAAATGAAGCTTCTTGGGCTACTTTTTAGGAGATTTTCTTAAAGCTGTGAGCAACATTGTTAAGGTTCTCTTAAGAGAGACTCTGGTTTTCTCTGGTCTTTATTCTTGGTATCAACAGCAACAAAACTTTCTACCAAAATACACTCCCAGGCTAAAATTTTTCTGGTAGGATATAACTTGTCTCAAAAGGACAACCAGAAATGATGCTTATGTCATTGAACCAGTGATTCTGTTGCAGAAAAGATGAGTCTGATTAGAAGAAATGCTGATCTGCTATCAGCAGGAAAGTTGCTATTTCAGCAAAGTCCATTTGTCTAGAGAAATATTCCCTAAGTTGTCAGCCTCACACCTGTCTATCAGCCCTGCTTCCCACATACTGTGATTTTGATGTCCGGTACTGATTATGGAGATTTCTTTCAAGTGCTATCGTGTTAATATTTCCTAACTCAGTTAACTTCCCTGGTCTACAGTAAACCTTGACAGGAGATGAGAAATATATTGGGGGTTTTTTTGGCTAATATGCTGAGCTATGTAAGACATGCTTCTTTGAAGGTTGTGTGCTTTGAACTCTCTTTATAGTTATGGAGATGAATTTCTTCATTCAACTATTAATTCATCCGATGTTTCTCACATTTAGTCTCTCCTGATTAATGGCATCCATAATGGGAAATTGAGGTTATGGGTATAATGAGGGTCATAAAACAACAAAAGGTTTGCTGGCCTGCCCAGCTGTGACCATGATGTCACAGCTTAAGCTCCATGGATTGGCCACAGGTTATCAGATAAAGGCCTGTAGGCATGTCTGTGGTCTTTCTTTAA
>NW_005371173.1:5157937-5177259 GCF_000412655.1 Myotis brandtii
ATATATTATTGATTTCAGAGAAAGAGAGAGAGATCAATGATGAGAGAGAATCATTGATCTGCTGCCTCTTGCACGTCCCCTACTGGGAATCGAGCCCACAATCCGGCATGTGCCCTGACAGGAATCGAACCTCCACCTCCCTCCTGGTTCATAGGAAGACAACCACTGAGCAACACCAGCTGGGCTGTCCCTGATTTTTCTATCCAAAAGGAGACATATCTTTCATCTTCTGAAAATAGTTCTGTAAGGAAAATTAATTGTTATTCCATAAAGATGTCTGAATTTAGATTCCACAAATAAAATAACTTTGGGTTGTGTCCAAGAATATGAAAAAGGTGAGAACTGATGACACTTGTGTTAATATATTCTGGAAATTATTGCCTAGGAAGGTAAGTGTAAACCAATAAATAGTTTAGCTATTTGCTTCAGGAGATTCCTGTAAACTAATTTATCCACAAAAATAGTTTGCTCATCTGGGAAAACTATTAGGAAATGGATTTCTCACTGTGAAAAAAGCTTGCCTATCAGACAATAGCTTACTCATTAAAACCCTGACCTCACTGTGCCCACCAGTGCTAAACCATTATGCCATAAAGTCTGCCCAATGTCAACTGGTTCCCCTGTATTGAAAAATCAGCCCTATGTCACGCGAGCTCCCACCCCAAATCCTATAGATAGCCTTCCTGAAACCCTTTGAGACACTATGGGTTTTCTGTCTTCTTTGTCATAGTAAGTCTAGTAAAATTAGCTTTTGAACAGTCGACAGTCACCAAAAGGGAGAAAAATAATCTTTATTGAGTATTGGTACAGATGTTCATTACGTGTCAAACTTTGTGTTATTTCCCACTTCCTTTGCTAATTTGTATAGAACACATATAAGTCAGTGCTAAGTTATGCTGTGACTTGGGCTCAGAGAGAGTAAAGTCTTTTATCTGGTTATTTATTCTGAGATTAATAATGAAAAGCAGTGAAGCCTTCTTTACTGCTAGAGCTGGATTTGATAAAATGTTTTAAATGTTCCCTGATAGGCCTCCTTCTGTAGCTTTCTTTAGTCTAACTCAGTGGTTATCAAGCTTTGACAAGGAAAAGGATTACAATACAAGACTGTATGGCACACCATGAATACTAGTCCTCATGAGTCTTTCAAGTGATTTTCAAAGACAACTTTAATTACACATAATTTTCGCCTTTGTGCTAATCCCCAGTTTAATGTGCAATTTGATAGCAATTTTTGTAATTCAGCTCTAAATTTTGCACTGATTTTCCAGTGTCCAATGTAAGAAGGACAACATGGTTATAAAAAGTTTTAGACTTGCAGTATGTACAGCTAATTTGAAGACCTCAGAAGGGGAATTAGTACTTTCTAGTATGGATTCAACTGATGTGTATTCAGTTGGGAAAAGTCCTCTCACATAAACTTCACCAGGATTCTAAGTTATTTGACTAGGAGACTGATATGCAGGTCAGAATGTTTGCAAAGTAGTTGAGATAGGATCTCATGGTGTCCTTAGGACAAAGGTAAATGAAATGTGCGCTGAATGATCATGAAGTTAATTCCTACCATGTTGAAGGACCCTATCTGAATGGTGATCAGCTTCAGTTTAGAAAGAAGTCACTGGTTACAGATTGAAAGAGTTTATCCTGACTTCTTTTTTTTCTGGAAAGTACTTATGGAGCATTTATATGGAGGTAAGAACAGCATCATTTGGAAATGATGTGATTTGGAAATGATGTGATTATGGAAATGATGTGATTATGGAAGGAATAATCTCTGCCCTGGATAATAGAATTGAAATCTGAAAAGAACTCAATAAATTAGAAATACAAGTCAAAGCAAACACCATAAAACATACTATTAATAAATATCAATTCTGCTTTAGGATCCCTAGGCCAAATATGTAAGGAAACATGAAGGGATGGAAACATTTATGGTCTTTTTTGGCTGAATCAGGAAGTGCATGGAAGATAATTCAAACTTGATCTGCCTTAGTAATAACCCAGAACAACAGAGAGAATTGTCAACTTCTCTAGCTTTGCTCAGGCCACTCCTTTACCAATGGTATCGTTTGAGGAAACAAAGTCTAATAGAAATTGCAATAAACGAGCCCTAGCCAGTTTAGTTTAGTGGATAGAGCATTGGCCCGTGGACTGAAGGGTCCTGCGTTTGATTCCTGGTCAAGGGCAGATAACTCAGTTGCAGGCTCGATTTCTGGCCCTAGTCAGGGTTCATGTGGGTGGCAATCAATTGATGTATTTCTCTGTTTGTGTCTCTCCCCGTCCCTTCCACTCTCTAAAATTCAATGGGAAAATATCCTCGGGTGAGGATTAAAAAAAAGAAATAGAAATTGCATTAAATGAAATAGACCCAGAGAAGAGCAAACAAAAAGGTAAGAACCCTTGAAGTCATGTCACACGAGGACCCAGCTGGAGATACTCCATATGGATAAGAGGAGAATTAGAGAAGATGTGACAGCTGTCTTCAAATATTTGTATGGTTGTCACCAAGAAGGAGTATTCAAATTCATCTACATAGCCCCACAGAGAGAACCAAAGGCTGCAGGGACAAGTCACAGGGACGTGGATTCTGGTTTAAAATAAAAGCTTTCTCAAGTTGCCTCAAACGAAATAGGCTGTTCCCTTGCCCTGAAGGTGTTCAAGTAAAGATGAATGGCTGCCTGTTGAAGAAATCTGGCCATCACTCACAATTTCCTTCTTAATATCCATCCTCTACTTTCTTCCTGTATAACCACACTTCAATGTTACTCCAAGGTGAACAGACAACCCAGTTCTAATCTTAGAGTAACCTAGACCTTGGAGAAATTCCCTACTGGGACATGTGGGTGAGCTTTTGATTTCCTGATAAGACAGAGTGCATGTCGGTAGCTTCTGGAAGCCTACCCACTTAATTCTGTCTTGAGTGGAGATATGATGATAAATGCTGCAAAATTCACTCTGAAACCATGAGGAAAAGGCCAAAACAGTCAGGGAGAGCTTGACTCTCAGTTCCAACATCACTGAACTGCTAAACCAAAGCCAGCAACTGCTGACTTCCAGGTACCTGGCTGTGAGAAAAATATGTTCTCATTTGCCTAAACCACAGCAGTCAGATTTTCTGGAGGGTTTGGGGAATTTCCAGTAGATCCCATACATTTGGGTCAACATCATCGCCCACCAGGAGGGAAAGAGAATGCCACATGGAAGCTACTGGGGAAGGTGTCCTGAAGAAATAGAGGGTTCCTAAGTCAGGAGGAAGTCTGTGGTCATTGCCCTGCTTTCGGGCATAGGGAAGGAAGCTTCTCAGAGATGAGTCACAAGATCCCAGTACTTTTGTTGAACACAGACACACACACACACACCCTGAATAGCTTCTTCTGAGGATGGCATATCCATTTCTGTGCAGTTAGACCAGCACAGTCCAAGCTGAAGATAAGGAACCAGCCTTCAAATTGAGGGATCTCCTACACACCAGCATAAACTCAGAGGCACAATGGACAGTGGCCCAGAGCCCAGGTTTATACCTCTACTTCTGCCTCTGAAATATGGTAGAGGTAGAGGTTCTCGAGCAGGGGTGCCAGAGTCAGCAGTGGAACCAGAAGGGAGAGAGCCTGGTTGAGTGGAACCAGAGCTAAGGCCAATTTTGACCACAAGTGGAGGCCAGTACCAAACTGGTGATTTGGTAGTGTCCAAGGGCAATACCACCAAAGGACGATAAGTAGAGGGCACAGTTATCCTGGAGATGCTGTCCTGCTTTGCCAAAACACTGGTTTCCCAGGTAATTTGGAGGAGGGTCAGAAACCACATCCAACTAAGGAGTGGGAGAAAATCACTGGAAACATAAATGGGAAGTCTAGTTCACATTCCAGGAACCTAGGCTGTGGGCTTGAGCTGAAGAAAGTTTCCACTGTAGTCCAGGTCTGTAATGACTCAGTGGCAGCAGTAGCAGGTGTGGCCTCAGAAATTAAGACATTGCATATGGGGTAAGAGATCAACCGAAGGACTTGTATGCATGCATATAAGCATAACCAATGGACATAAGACACTGGGGGGTAGGGGAGGCCGGGGGATTGTCAAGGGCGGGGGGAAAAAAAGGACACACAGATGGGATTAGGGAAGTTTAAGAAAAAAAAAAGATTATGCTTTTCAGTAGTATACTTTATTAATAAACACACATAATATTTAATTCCAAAAAAAAAGACATTGCATATCAGATATCAGGCCATTTAATAAATATTTTTCAAGCTGTGAACTGCAGTGCATTAGTGAATCATGAAATAGACTTAGCGGGTCTCTAACAGCATTTAAAAAATGAGAAATAGAATAAAATAGACTATGTAGAAAATAGTGTGCATTGTCTGTCATAAAGGTAATATGAAACCTGTATTGGAGTGAGTGTGTGTGTGTGTGTGTGTGTGTGTACACACCAGATTTTGATGTCAAATATAATTCTTACTTTGGTCCAAGGTCAAAATGTTTGAAAGCCACTGATTAAGAGGCTCATTGCCTAGGTAAATACTTCATTTGAATCATGTAATCTACAGAAAATTTTGTGCCCTGTTTCATTTCCATGATTAAATGAACAGGAAGTAAAGTGATACAGGGCATATGACCAATATTAATTACACAAATGTCGCCTGATTTTGGAATGACATGTTCTGCTTTCCTATTGGTCTTTTGGCTCCTACAAATGTTCATACTTCATTCCGTGAGAGGAGGGTTGTTTGTTCTTTGGCTGCTCTATTTCCTTCTTTCTCATTAATAGAGATTTATTCCCTGGGGACATTATTTACCTCCATTTCCATAATTTTGATCTCCAAATTCCAATATGCTTTCTTTTTATCTGATAAAAATTCTCTGTTGTTTTTTTGTATGTGTGTGTTTTTTTTTAAAGTAGACCATTTCTTTTCTGGAAACGTTTAAGAGTCATGGTAGTGTTTATCAGTCTTCACTTTCTTAGCTGGGCAGGGCAAGGACCTTGCTCTGTTTTCTTTGATTTTACTAAATGCTTGTGAAGATATCAAACAAGAACACAGCTGCCAGATGCTGGTTCTAGAGGGGAGGGTTCTGAGAAAGAGGGGAATGCGGTGTTCTGATTGAATGCATATTGTTTCTAGGGAATTATCACACACATTGAAATCATTAGAGTAGTCTTACAAATAATTAGAGTCATATTACAGAATGAAGAGATCTCAAGATCCTTCTAGCTGATCCAGCTTTGGTCAGAAAGGAGCACTGGGAATTCCTGGTTGGGTGATGCCACCAATGCCAACATAGTCCCATGTCTTTTAAAACTTAGTGCAATTTCATGGGTGGGACTGATAAGAAGAACTAAAGTTATTTCTGATACCAAAAAATCACCAGTAGACTGCAGGCTTTTGGGGGGCCACAAGACTCACTGGTCTCTAACCTTCATATGATGTCTTATTGTCAAGCTCAGTAAGACTTTCATCTGCTGCTTTGGTCCTTGCTGTGTACTCAATGCTGTGTCCTGCCTCCCCCTCCCCAAATCCATATGTTGAAATCCTAACCCTGAAATGTGATGGTATTAGAAGGGAGGTGGGTAGGTCATGAGGGTGGAGCCCTCATGAATATGATTAGTGCCCTTATAAAAGGGACCCCAGACAACTCACTTGCCCATGTGCTGGGAAGTAACTGCTAATGGGTTCTTTTTGGGGATAACTAAGACATTCTAAAACAGATTGTGATATAATGGTTGCATAACTCTAAATGGTGAATATACTAAAAACCATTGAATTGTCCATTTTAAATAGGTAGATTGTATGGTATGTGAATATATATCTCAATAAAGCTGTTCTTTTTGTTGTTGTTGTTTTTAATAAAGCACAGGCAGAGAGATGGTTCCTCAAACAGGAGGCAAGACTTTTGGGGGTAATGAGGAGGTTCTGTAACTTGTGGTGGTTGTTACTGAGGTATATCCATTCCTTAAACCCCACTAAAATGCATGTACATTCATTCTCAATAAACACAAGCTCCCAGTGACCTCCAAGGCCATTGTAGAGAAAAGCAGAGAGAGGTGAGAAAAACCTAAGGTATTCAGCATTTGTTTAAAGGAATTGTTTACATTATTGAATTGGAATAAATTGGTCAAAAGTGTAGGTGTTTCCTCCTATGGTGGGCTGAATTGTGTCCTCTCAAAAGTTATATGTTGAAGTTCTGACCCCTGGTACCTCAGAATATAACTGTACCTGGAGATACAGCCTTTAAAAGGTGATGAAGTTAAAAGGAGACTTTTAGGATGGGCCCTAATCCAATCTGGCTGGTGTCCTCATAGGAAGAGGATATTTGGACACACAAAGAGACACCAGGGAGGGGTGTGTGCACAGGGGAAAGACCAGGTGAGGACACAGGGAGAAGGTGATCACCTATAAGGCAATGAAAGAGGCCTCAGGAACAGATAGGTGTTATGCCCAGATTTCAGGATCCCCAAGAAACCACATCAGGGAGCAGCCAGTCCGATGCAAAAGCATAAGAGTCTTTATTCGAGCTAGCTCGGCTCCCCCACCTTGCCGACGCAGCGACAGGAAGCAGAGAGAGAGAGAACTCTGTGTGGAGAGGGGTTTTATAGGGGGTTGGAGTAAGGGGAGGAGAAAGGGCTGTGGCCTTGCCGATTGGCCAGGCGCAAGTCGGTGTCTTGTTCCTGGGTGTGGCTAGCAGAGGCTTAGACTTCCGGGAAGAAGCTCCTTGCCAAGCACATGGCCAACGTAAGATGGAGCACTTACCCTGGGGCAAGATGGAGGGCCTAGCCCTTACCCTGGGGCAAGATGGAGGGCCTAGCCCTTACCCTGGGGCAAGATGGAGGGCCTAGCCCTTACCCTGGGGCAAGATGGAGGGCCTAGCCCTTACCCTGGGGCAAGATGGAGGGCCTAGCCCTTACCCTGGGGCAAGATGGAGGGCCTAGCCCTTACCCTGGGGCAAGATGGAGGGCCTAGCCCTTACCCTGGGGCAAGATGGAGGGCCTAGCCCTTACCCTGGGGCAAGATGGAGGGCCTAGCCCTTACCCTGGGGCAAGATGGAGGGCCTAGCCCTTACCCTGGGGCAAGATGGAGGGCCTAGCCCTTACCCTGGGGCAAGATGGAGGGCCTAGCCCTTACCCTGGGGCAAGATGGAGGGCCTAGCCCTTACCCTGGGGCAAGATGGAGGGCCTAGCCCTTACCCTGGGGCAAGATGGAGGGCCTAGCCCTTACCCTGGGGCAAGATGGAGGGCCTAGCCCTTACCCTGGGGCAAGATGGAGGGCCTAGCCCTTACCCTGGGGCAAGATGGAGGGCCTAGCCCTTACCCTGGGGCAAGATGGAGGGCCTAGCCCTTACCCTGGGGCAAGATGGAGGGCCTAGCCCTTACCCTGGGGCAAGATGGAGGGCCTAGCCCTTACCCTGGGGCAAGATGGAGGGCCTAGCCCTTACCCTGGGGCAAGATGGAGGGCCTAGCCCTTACCCTGGGGCAAGATGGAGGGCCTAGCCCTTACCCTGGGGCAAGATGGAGGGCCTAGCCCTTACCCTGGGGCAAGATGGAGGGCCTAGCCCTTACCCTGGGGCAAGATGGAGGGCCTAGCCCTTACCCTGGGGCAAGATGGAGGGCCTAGCCCTTACCCTGGGGCAAGATGGAGGGCCTAGCCCTTACCCTGGGGCAAGATGGAGGGCCTAGCCCTTACCCTGGGGCAAGATGGAGGGCCTAGCCCTTACCCTGGGGCAAGATGGAGGGCCTAGCCCTTACCCTGGGGCAAGATGGAGGGCCTAGCCCTTACCCTGGGGCAAGATGGAGGGCCTAGCCCTTACCCTGGGGCAAGATGGAGGGCCTAGCCCTTACCCTGGGGCAAGATGGAGGGCCTAGCCCTTACCCTGGGGCAAGATGGAGGGCCTAGCCCTTACCCTGGGGCAAGATGGAGGGCCTAGCCCTTACCCTGGGGCAAGATGGAGGGCCTAGCCCTTACCCTGGGGCAAGATGGAGGGCCTAGCCCTTACCCTGGGGCAAGATGGAGGGCCTAGCCCTTACCCTGGGGCAAGATGGAGGGCCTAGCCCTTACCCTGGGGCAAGATGGAGGGCCTAGCCCTTACCCTGGGGCAAGATGGAGGGCCTAGCCCTTACCCTGGGGCAAGATGGAGGGCCTAGCCCTTACCCTGGGGCAAGATGGAGGGCCTAGCCCTTACCCTGGGGCAAGATGGAGGGCCTAGCCCTTACCCTGGGGCAAGATGGAGGGCCTAGCCCTTACCCTGGGGCAAGATGGAGGGCCTAGCCCTTACCCTGGGGCAAGATGGAGGGCCTAGCCCTTACCCTGGGGCAAGATGGAGGGCCTAGCCCTTACCCTGGGGCAAGATGGAGGGCCTAGCCCTTACCCTGGGGCAAGATGGAGGGCCTAGCCCTTACCCTGGGGCAAGATGGAGGGCCTAGCCCTTACCCTGGGGCAAGATGGAGGGCCTAGCCCTTACCCTGGGGCAAGATGGAGGGCCTAGCCCTTACCCTGGGGCAAGATGGAGGGCCTAGCCCTTACCCTGGGGCAAGATGGAGGGCCTAGCCCTTACCCTGGGGCAAGATGGAGGGCCTAGCCCTTACCCTGGGGCAAGATGGAGGGCCTAGCCCTTACCCTGGGGCAAGATGGAGGGCCTAGCCCTTACCCTGGGGCAAGATGGAGGGCCTAGCCCTTACCCTGGGGCAAGATGGAGGGCCTAGCCCTTACCCTGGGGCAAGATGGAGGGCCTAGCCCTTACCCTGGGGCAAGATGGAGGGCCTAGCCCTTACCCTGGGGCAAGATGGAGGGCCTAGCCCTTACCCTGGGGCAAGATGGAGGGCCTAGCCCTTACCCTGGGGCAAGATGGAGGGCCTAGCCCTTACCCTGGGGCAAGATGGAGGGCCTAGCCCTTACCCTGGGGCAAGATGGAGGGCCTAGCCCTTACCCTGGGGCAAGATGGAGGGCCTAGCCCTTACCCTGGGGCAAGATGGAGGGCCTAGCCCTTACCCTGGGGCAAGATGGAGGGCCTAGCCCTTACCCTGGGGCAAGATGGAGGGCCTAGCCCTTACCCTGGGGCAAGATGGAGGGCCTAGCCCTTACCCTGGGGCAAGATGGAGGGCCTAGCCCTTACCCTGGGGCAAGATGGAGGGCCTAGCCCTTACCCTGGGGCAAGATGGAGGGCCTAGCCCTTACCCTGGGGCAAGATGGAGGGCCTAGCCCTTACCCTGGGGCAAGATGGAGGGCCTAGCCCTTACCCTGGGGCAAGATGGAGGGCCTAGCCCTTACCCTGGGGCAAGATGGAGGGCCTAGCCCTTACCCTGGGGCAAGATGGAGGGCCTAGCCCTTACCCTGGGGCAAGATGGAGGGCCTAGCCCTTACCCTGGGGCAAGATGGAGGGCCTAGCCCTTACCCTGGGGCAAGATGGAGGGCCTAGCCCTTACCCTGGGGCAAGATGGAGGGCCTAGCCCTTACCCTGGGGCAAGATGGAGGGCCTAGCCCTTACCCTGGGGCAAGATGGAGGGCCTAGCCCTTACCCTGGGGCAAGATGGAGGGCCTAGCCCTTACCCTGGGGCAAGATGGAGGGCCTAGCCCTTACCCTGGGGCAAGATGGAGGGCCTAGCCCTTACCCTGGGGCAAGATGGAGGGCCTAGCCCTTACCCTGGGGCAAGATGGAGGGCCTAGCCCTTACCCTGGGGCAAGATGGAGGGCCTAGCCCTTACCCTGGGGCAAGATGGAGGGCCTAGCCCTTACCCTGGGGCAAGATGGAGGGCCTAGCCCTTACCCTGGGGCAAGATGGAGGGCCTAGCCCTTACCCTGGGGCAAGATGGAGGGCCTAGCCCTTACCCTGGGGCAAGATGGAGGGCCTAGCCCTTACCCTGGGGCAAGATGGAGGGCCTAGCCCTTACCCTGGGGCAAGATGGAGGGCCTAGCCCTTACCCTGGGGCAAGATGGAGGGCCTAGCCCTTACCCTGGGGCAAGATGGAGGGCCTAGCCCTTACCCTGGGGCAAGATGGAGGGCCTAGCCCTTACCCTGGGGCAAGATGGAGGGCCTAGCCCTTACCCTGGGGCAAGATGGAGGGCCTAGCCCTTACCCTGGGGCAAGATGGAGGGCCTAGCCCTTACCCTGGGGCAAGATGGAGGGCCTAGCCCTTACCCTGGGGCAAGATGGAGGGCCTAGCCCTTACCCTGGGGCAAGATGGAGGGCCTAGCCCTTACCCTGGGGCAAGATGGAGGGCCTAGCCCTTACCCTGGGGCAAGATGGAGGGCCTAGCCCTTACCCTGGGGCAAGATGGAGGGCCTAGCCCTTACCCTGGGGCAAGATGGAGGGCCTAGCCCTTACCCTGGGGCAAGATGGAGGGCCTAGCCCTTACCCTGGGGCAAGATGGAGGGCCTAGCCCTTACCCTGGGGCAAGATGGAGGGCCTAGCCCTTACCCTGGGGCAAGATGGAGGGCCTAGCCCTTACCCTTTCATAGTCAGCTGTTTCTCTTCTTTAAAAATCTGCTCTTCCAAAAAAAAAAAAAATTCCTATTAATGGGTAAGAATTCCAAAATGTGAACACCTTGATCTTGGTTTCCAGCCTCTAAAACTGTGAGAAAATAGCCCTAGCCGGTTTTTCTCAGTGGATGGAGGGTCAGCCCGCAGACTATAGGGTCCTGGATTTCATTTGGTCAAGGACACATTGCCGGAAGCCGGTCCATCTTTGCTGCTTGACACAGTCGCTGCAGGAAAGAAACATCTGCACAGCATATGTTTCAAGGGACCTGGTGTATATAGCATATTGTTCTTGGTATGTGTGCTCACCTTCTTGGTGCTATGTGTTTTGACCAAGGTCACCTCTCCGAGAAAGGTTGTTTCCCCAGGTAGGGATTTTTCCCTGAAGTTAGGGAGGGAATAAAATCCCTTAACTAAGTGCCAGGCGGGTAGTTAATCATTTTAACTACGAACAATCACGCTTAAGCTACATAATCTTTACTCCCTGGAATGGAGATAAGAAACGCCCTAACCTTTGGAATAGAAATTGACAGGATTAAAATCAACTGGTATAAATACAGATGTAACAAGACAATAACAGACAGAACCTGGCGACCAAACCTGGAGAACCTGGCTGGAGAACCTAGCGAGAGAACATGGGCACAGAACCTGGCTGGAGAACCTAGTGAGAGAACATGGCAAGAGATCCTAGACAGAACTTGGCTGGAGGAACCTGGCTATGATGATCACCTGAACGCTGCCACTGTGTCATTCCTTCTTCGCCGACTCCGTCCACACCTTGGGGACCCCTGGACCTGCTGGGGCTGGACCCCAGCAACACATAACTCGGTTGCAGGCTCAATCCCCAGCCCATTCAGGAGGCAACCAATCGATGAGTCTCTCACATTGTTGTTTCTCTCTGTTTCTCTCTCCTCCTCCCTTCCACTTTCCTATAAACCAAAGGAAAACTATCCTCAGGTGAGGATTAACAACAACAAAAACTGTGAGAAAATAAATTTTTGTTGTATAAGCCATCTAGTTTGTAGTATTTTGTTGTGACAGCTCTAACAAACCTCCCTCCCACCTCCTGTCAACCCAGTAGATAGAGGTCTTAAAACAGAAAATCAAACCATTCAACAGGAAAATAAAGAAGCTATATTTTCTTGAACTTGTTTAAATTTGTTATAAAGCTAATTTTTAGAATAAAAACCACTTTCTCTACAAATAATCTCTCTTTTATCTCTAAGATAAAATTATAGACAAATTTATCTAGTCATCAAAGAAAAGGAAAGAAAACCTTCCCTTACTAAACCTAGATATATTCAAAAACAAACCCCCATGCCCAAATATATTTCTTTAACAATTCCAATTGGGTTTTAAAAATTAAATTAGCACAATTTATTCCAAATTAATGAAGTATGCCATATTTTCATTTTAAAGTCACTCTTATAGAATCCTGGTTTCCTCCTATCTTCCATTCAGTAAAGATGAAAGCTCCTATTTTCCCACTAAAAATGGCACCTGTAATTAGCTATAGAAATACTTCCCTGCAATTGATATTTAAGTGTATATTGTGTTTTTTGTTCTCTGTAACCCATAGCTCTGTTTTGTATGTCAAATTTTAAAATAGAGACAAGAAATTTCCTCATGAATATTTCTAAACAGGGACATTATGAAAGTGGCCAGGCCTCGGTAAGGACCACCTTTCTCTCTGCTCACACCCAGACCTTTCCCCTCCTCGCTGTAAGTAGGACACTCGGTGCCTTAGCCTGTCGCCTCGTTCAAGCTGAACCGTACAGAACAAAGCCACTTGCTGTGGCTGGGAACATGGTGCCTGCACACTTTGTGCTCCCAACTGTGCACATTTTCATCTGTTGCCCATAGAAATGTCTGCCAAGTCTTAACAGTTGCAGCCGATGAAACACAATTCCCTAATGTTCACAACTTCTGTTTGCAGTAGTTTAATTTATCATAAGCCCTTTCTGACAAGGATGAGAATCAAAGCCAAACACTGTCTTCACGTCTGAAAAGAGGTTTCTAAGCTCTTGCCTCCTTCCTTCCCCCCAGGACCACTGTGCCCACCTCTCACAGCAGATCCAATAGCCAGAGAGCAGGACTTTGGCTTTGACCTGAGGATTTTCCTGGTTCATCACAGTCCCTCCTCCTTTCCTGAGTATAGAATTTGTCTGTCTTAGATCAGAGAATGTGTGTGAATTAAGCACAAGGCTCCCTGGATATGTGCAAATGCAAAAAAGGAGTGACGATTTGGATGGAACATGTCAAGTGAATAAGGATGGCCTGAGGGTGTTTGAAGGATTAGCAGGGGCAGGAAGGCAGGTCACCCAGGGAACAGATAGGCAGTGTTTCTCTTCTTGGAAAATCTGCTCTTCCAAGAAGAGATTTCCTATCAGTTGGTAAGAATTCCAGAATGTGAAAAACGTGAATCCATAGTAAACATTGCTGGGTCACTTTTTGGAAGCCCCCTCTTTTCTCTTTATTTCCAAAATAAAGCGCCCTCCTTCTCTCTTTTTCCTCCTCCCCCTCCTTCTTTTCCTTCTTCTTCTGCTCCTCCTTTTATTTTCTTCAATAAAATGTAATTTCTGGACATGGTCAATATTCAAGAGTTATAAAAACAAATACTGTAAATTAGTGTGTTAATAGGATGTTAACTAGACTTATTGTGGTGATCATTTTGCAATATATAGAAATATTAAATCATTGTGTTAAATACCTGGAACTAATATAATGTTGTATGCCAATTACACCTTAATTAAAAAAAAAACTTACTAGAAAATGTGCTGAAATACTTTCCTTGAAACATAAAGAAAAATACAGAAATATTTAAAAAATTCTACCATTGTCTTCACTTCTCCCTTTGAAGACAGTCACTATTACCAATTTCTGTGTATACTCCCAGAGATTCTGTCTACAAGTGTATTCTGACACATTATTTTGAGCCCTTCAAAAACAAGACGAGATTTGCAACCAGTAAAAGATCATTCTTGTTTCTCCCAAGGAGAAAGGTGTGTTTATTATATGGATTATGTGAGATCATGAGGCTCCCTCCTAGGTTTTCTGACACGTGTGGAGTTCCCTACAGCAGAATTGTGCCTGTTTTTTTAATCCACAGGTAAGAAGACACTCCATCCCTGCTTAGGTTAGACACACTAACATAAGATCTCCGTCAGAGAACTTCCAGTTCTCAATGGTGGGACATGAATGGATTATTTTGTCAGCAGCATCTAAATGGAGTCCACCTTTGGCCTAAAAATGTAAATCAGTCAGTTAGTGTATTAGCTTGGCTGCCATAATAAAATACCACAGGCTGAGTGGCTTAGACAACAGGCATTTATCTTCTCACAGTTTTAATGGCTGGAAGTCCAAGATCAAGGTGCCAACAGGGTTGGTCTCTGGTGACCTCTCTTCCTGGTTTGTGGATGGCCACCTTCTGTTGTATCCTCACATAGACATGGCTTTTTTCCTCTTCTTATCAGATTATTCTTTTTTTTTTAAATATATTTTTATTGATTTCAGAGAGGAGAGGGAGGGAGAGAGAGAGAGAGAAACATCAATGATGAGAGAGAATCATTGATCAGCTGCCTCCTGCATGCCCCTCACTGGGGATCAAACCCACAACCCAGGCATGTGCCTCGACCTCCTGGTTCATAGGGTGATGGGCTTATCAGATTATTCTTATCATATTGTGTCAGTTTTATCTGAGGAAGGCCTCACCCTTATGACTTTAGTTAGCCTTATTTACTTCCTTAAAGGCCTGGTCTTCAAACACAGTCATATCTTTCATTAAGGCTTCAACATATGAACACAGTCCACACCAGTTAGCAATAGTGACAACTATTTTAATAAAATAATAACAGCTACTATTTATTTAAGTACCTAATGTTTGTCAGAAAATGTACAGCATGCTCTATGCATATTATTTCTAGTTCTCAAAATCACTCCATGCGGCAGGCATTATTACACCTAGAGTGGTGCTCAAAATATTTCAAAATTGGCACAGTTTGGGTGCTGACCAGTCAGAATGAACATTGTCTCTAAACAACCGGGGTGGCCATTATTCCAGTGCAGGCAGGTAAAGATGAGCCCAAATATCTCCATTACACAGGGAAAGAGGGGGGATTTGGAAAGGTTGGGTGAATTGTACAAGCTCACAGCTGGCAAATGGTGGTGCAGGGACTGCAAGTCATGTCTGTCTGACTCAACATCATGATGTCTTTTTGCTGCCTTGCTGGGAGCTATCTGCCAGAGGTCCTCATAGTTCCCTGCCTCGGTGAGCCTTGGAGTGTGTTCCATCATATCCACAACTTAAGTACAGTGCCTGCCATGGAAGAGGTCAGCTTAGTGTCAAGGTCAATTTGACCCCTGACTCCTCTCTGACTTGACCCAGACCTTGGTGCAGGGTTCTTCCTCGATACCACTCTTTGGCTCACATTTGAAAGTATTGCAGGGTTTTTGAATCTTGGTCTTTGCTCTGGGCCCAGGAAGTCTTTCCCAAAAGATATATCTGGGTCTCAGGGGTCCTTTGCCTCCTTTCATGAATTTGACCTCCACTGTCTGTCGAGGTCAGGTGAGTGCCACTCCTGCTCATGGTGCAGATTGCACATTTATCTAGTCTAATCTCAGGGCTCAGACTTCAGCCTGATCATCCACCCTCAAGTACCAAACACCAAATAAGCGGCCTTCTGAGCGCTCCATTTCCAGGCTATATCCTTTCTTTGAGTTACTTCTTCAGCTGCTAATGCATTCCTTCATTGGCTCTTCCCCATTCCCCAATAAACTCTTCTTCCTATCTCAGCGCTTCTCATTCTTTCCTTCCCTTTTTTTCCTTCTTGCTTTTATCTTCTTCTCCTTTTCCTGTTTTTCCTCTTATTTAGGGCTTCCACAAATAAGCAGCCTTCGCTCTTGACATTTAGGTCTTAAGAACATTCCAGTCTCCTGAACTGTCAGGGGCTCAGTGTATCCATGGGACATTATGTAAAACTCTCCATCCATCAGTCAGTGAGTGATATGTACAAGCAACTCAGAATTAGCCCAAGTCCAAGGCCATTTCATAAAAGATTAAAAGGCAGCCTTATTCATCTCAAACTTTACCACCCTTTCCCCAAATGTCACCTTGTCCAGAGGAAAAAGGGAAAGCTCTGTTATCAGTGAATTTGCTAATACATTCAGATTTGACCTGGAAGGATCCTCTATTTCTTCAACAAAGTCCTAGTGTGATAGTGTTCCATGGTCCTATATCCTGCTGAACTCTTGCTATAGAATCAATGTTTGTAGAAGAAGCAGAACTTTGCTCTGGGATAGACCCAAAGGGTACTTAGCACTCGAAGAAGCCATCTTTTTGTAGCTGCCTTTTGTTTGATAGGCACTAGATGTTGGGTTTTCTGGATCATGAACAATGTGCTTGACCAGAGCTCCAAATGATGAACTGCCTCTTGAAGGTGACTCTAGATTGCCTTTTCCTTCCTGAAAAGTCGCCCTCTGTGGCTGCAAAGTTCTCAGTAAGGGTGGAGTCCTGACCACTTTTCTTTTTCCACCATAGTTGACAGTGAAGACATTAGCTTCATGTGTTGGAAAACTGCCTAAGAACAGGAAGGTGTGATGTTTCCGTGCCAAGACACCCAAGGGAGGTGTGTTTTACACCCTCCAGCCCGAGAGTCACCCTGAGAAAGGAATCATTTCCCACATTTGCACTGCTGTGGCCCACACTGGAGATTGAGGGACATCTAGGAAAAGCAGTGTGGTTCCTGACCCAGAGCCTCAGAAATGGTTTCAGGCTGCCCAAGAGCTGACATTCATTCCTTCATTCGTCACTGAGCAAATATTTACCTAGTACAGCCTATGTGCCAGAGTCTACAGTGGGGTGTATCCAGCAGTGGGGGAAACAGGCCTGGGCACTGGTCAGGAAGCAGACAGTCTCCTAAAAGGTGCGCCTTGGCTCCTTGCTATGGACTGTCACCTGGGGCAGTACGTGAGCTGCTGAGCTGATTACTGGGCTGCTCCAATGTTGCGTAATCTGGCCCTGGGGAACTTCCCTCCACACCTGCCACACTGCGTGCAGTGAATCTCAGCTTTCAAAATCTTTTTTATTTTTTCAATTGCAGTTTACAGTCAATATCATTTTGTATTAGTTTCAAGCGTTCTTTTTAAAATAAATCTTTATTGTTCAGATTATTACAGTTCCTCTTTTTCCCCCCATAGCTCCCCTCCACCCGGTTCCTACCCCACCCCATGCCCTTACCTCCCCACTGTCCTTGTCCATAGGTGTAAGATTTTTGTCCAATCTCTTACCGCACCCCCCACACCCCCTTCCCCCCGAGAATTGTCAGTCCACTCCCTTTCTATGCCCCTGATTCTATTATATTCACCAGTTTATTCTGTTCATCAGATTTTTTATTCACTTGATTTTTAGATTCACTTGTTGATAGATATGTATTTGTTGTCACTTTCTTGTTCATAATTTTTATCTTTACCTTTTTCTACTTCTTCTTCCTCTTCTTAAAGAATACCCTTCAGCATTTCATATAATACTGGTTTGGTGGTGATGAACTCCTTGATAGAGTGGCTTTCTGTGCTAGGTGTCCTATAGGGCCCAGTGGCTCAGCCTCCCCAATCACCTGAGGTGGACACTCTTGGTGCACCCCTTTGTGGGCTGTGTGCACAGTCTTGCTGTAGTTAAGCCTTGATTGCTGTTGGCATCACTGGGAGGAATTGACCTCCAGGCCAATTGGCTGTGAGGACCAGCTGTGTCTACAATGGGAGAACTGCTGTGATGGAAACACCATTATGGGGCAGGACTTGCTTCAGTGGGGCTTTGGTGCTCACTGAGTCTGCCCTTTGAGTGTGTCTCTTATGGATGTGAAGAGTTGTAATCTGGTATGGTCTCACACTGACCACTGGGTACACTGGCTCTTGGATCTCCAAGGAGGTGCAAAGTCAGCCACTGCCTGTGGCCACCCAGCAGGAACTATAGAGAGATCTGCAGATTCCTCCTCTTTGTTTGGGGTTTGGAAGTGCCCAGATAAGGCCCAGCTGTGAAGCAAGGAAGGCTGCTGCTGCCAGGCCTTGGACCTTCTTTTGGAAGCTTTGGATCTCTCTGACCCAGCTGCAGTTTGTTAGGTTTTAGGCTGCAAAAGGACTGGCCATTCATATGCAAAAGCTGCTGCACACAGCTTGGGTGGGGTTATAAATTGGGTGGGATGGGGTCTCAGGGAATCACCAGGGTGGAGCAAACAGCAATGGCTGCCAGTCAGCCCTGCACAGGAGAGGTCCCTGGGTCTCTGTGTCCTGTGGCCCCTTGCAGGAACAATGATCCCTGCAAGCACCTCTGAGAGAAAGCTGCCCTCGAGTTCCAGCCCGATGCCAGACAGTCCAGTTTCTTCCCGTATGAGTCTGGGTCCCCAGAGTCTCGTCTGGAACTGGAGTTCAGAGCAAGCAGGAGTTTGTATCTCCCTCCTGATTGAAAAAAACACAGTGCACCCAGTTGCCAGCCCATTTCACGCTCCTCTGTACCTCTGTACCTCCGCACCTCCTACCAGTCTCAATGCACTTTTTTCTTTCCTTCTCGTTGTAGAACTTCCACTCAGCCAGCTGTCCCGTGGTTCTGGATGATATTTGTTTTGTCTTTTAGTTGTAGTTTTGATAGGCAGCAAGTAAAGGTGTTTTCCTATGATGCTATCTTGGTGTCCCAGTTTCAAGTGTTTTTAATGTGTCAAAAGTCTTGGCTTTTTTTGGTTGGGGAAAATTTTTTTTAAATTTATCTTTAGGATTCTCACAGCCAGTCGGCCTGGTGGTCAAATCCCTCTAGTATTAACTACAACAATCAAGGCTCAACTAGAACAAGACTGCACACAAAGACCACAAGGGGGTGCACCAAGAAAGCATAAAAAATGCGGAGACAAAAAAACATGACAGAAATGGAGGATATAGAGCTAAAAAACGCAATTTTGAGGGCTTGCAATAAACTTCTGGAGAGCCTCACGAAAACTAATGAGACCCTCGATGCTATGATAAAGAAACAACTAGAAATTAAGCATACACGGACTGAAATAAAGAATATTATACAGACACCCAATAGCAGACCAGAGGAGCCCAAGAATCAAGCCAAAGATTTGAAATGCGAAGAAGCAAAAAACACCCAACCGGAAAAGCAAAATGAAAAAAGAATCCGAAAATACGAAGATAGTGTAAGGAGCCTCTGGGACAGCTTCAAGCGTACCAACATCAGAATAATAGGGGTGCCAGAAGATGAGAGACAGCAAGATATTGAAAACCTATTTGAAGAAATAATGGCAGAAAACTTCCCCCACCTGGTGAAAGAAATGGACTTACAGGTCCAAGAAGAGCAGAGAACCCCAAACAAAAGGAATCCAAAGAGGACCACACCAAGACACATCATAATTAAAATGCCAAGAGCAAAAGACAAAGAGAGAATCTTAAAAGCAGCAAGAGAAAGAGACTCAATTACCTACAAGGGAATACCCATACGACTGTCAGCTGATTTCTCAACAGAAACTTTGCAGGCCAGAAGGGAATGGCAAGAAATATTCAAAGTGCTGAATACCAAGAACCTACAACCAAGAATACTTTATCCAGCAAAGCTATCATTCAGAATTGAAGGTCAGATAAAGAGCTTCACAGATAAGGAAAAGCTAAAGGAGTTCATCACCACTAAACCAGTATTATACGAAATGCTGAAAGGTATCCTTTAAGAAGAGGAAGAAGAAAAAGGTAAAGATACAAATTGTGAACAACAAACATGCATCTATCAACAAGTGAATCTAAGAATCAAGTGAATAAATAATCTGATGTACAGAATGAACTGGTGATTATAATGAATCAGGGACATAGAAAGGGAATGGACTGACTATTCT
>NW_005371173.1:5177279-5189031 GCF_000412655.1 Myotis brandtii
GGGGAAGAGGAACAAATGTAATCTGAACAATAAAGATTTAATAAAAAAAAGAAAAGAAAAGAAAAGAAAAAAAATTATCTTTATTGTTGACAATATTACAGATGTCCCCTTTCTCCCCCCCTCCCTCCCCATTGACTCCCTCCACCCTGCTCCTGCCCTCTCCCCGCTCCCCTCTCCCCTCCAGGCCTTCTCAGCACTATTGTGTGTGTGGCTGGGGAATTTTTGACAAAAATTTAAAACAGGCACCCGTCAAGCAGTTCCTATACCTATTTGCTAAGGAAAGACAGCCTGGAGTGTGTGCTTCTGAGAGCAGTTTTTGAAAGGTTTAATCTCATTAGGATGGATTCTATGACTACTGCCAGGTCTCAGAACCCTGAGCAAGTAAATGCGGATGACATGTGCTCAAGTTCAAGCTACCTCAAGTAAGTGTAAAAGGGTCACTGTCTTTCCCCGAAACTCCCTCCTCCCCCAAATAATCTTTCCTGCAGCTTATCTTCCTTGGCTCTGAGAAATAAAGGCTCCAATTCAAATCTTTCTTCCTTTTGAGCTTTGTGTCCTCTGCCTTCTGTAAAGAATTGTCCTAGTATTGCTTTTGAAAGGAATTATTTGAAAGTTCTAAAAGCCAGAATCTCTTGGCCTTGTTTTTTTAAAAAAATACAAACTCTATTCATTCAGTAACCAATTCTCTGCCTATTTATCACTACCATTTATTTACTTTAAAATAATTATAATTCCTCACGACAAGAAGACTCGGGATGATTAATGAGTTATTCAAACTCTGGTGACTAAAACACAGTAAACTTCCAGTTTCTGAGTGGTGCTTAGAAACGTAACTCCTCTTCCTTTTTATTATTTCAATTTTCTATATGATCTCCAAAGAATGGTATGGGCTGATATTCTGTTGGGTCTCCTCAAAATCCCAGCCTCTGTATTGCCCTGAAAATGCCCTTTATTGATGTAGTGAGACATGACTCAATGTGTTGACAGGGGACTCCGTATTGCATCTGCCTCTGCTTGTACCTACTGGGTCACGGGTTGCTCTGGAATCCACATGCACCTCTGGGGTGAAGGTGTGGCCCGGGTGTAGCTCATTGGACCAAGGTCCCTTTAATTTGACAGGTTTGTTCCCGTCAGAACTGAACTACCACTTGGAAGATTGGAGACCACTTCGGCTGGAGGCACTCAGCTCCATAGTAGGGATCTCTCAGAGCTGCACAGTTATGTCCAGTCCAAACCCAATCCCAGGAGCCTTGGGTGTTAGGATGGCCCATGCCGGCACTCATCCTCAGTTCAAAGGCTTACAAAAGCATTTCACATTCAATTGTAGCAAGCGCTGCAAGTTCTGGAAATGAAAGCTATGCACATTGCTAGTACATCTTTGAGCAGTTCCCTCTTGATATGAATTGCTAGCCATAGAAGAATTATTTTCTACCGTCCTATAAAGGGTTTCCCATTTCTAAAGTCAGTTAATCATATGGCTATACCTTAAAATGATGCAAGGATTAATTTATTAAAACCTTACTTCATTGTATTGCTTAACATTATGAATATAATTTTGGAAATCATTTTCCTATATCAAATGACTGTGTTCTTAAAAGGGAGGACATTTCTTATAGGTCTTATAGGTTACAACTGCATGCAATTTTGTGATTACTTTCTAGAAAGTTTTTATCCCATTGAGAGAAATGAGTTATTTTCATCACTCAGGGAAAGGTTAAGAAGTTTATTTAAAAAGAAATAAATATTTTTTTAAATGGTATATCTTTAAGAGTACAATAAGCTGGCTATAAAGGATCTAATCTGGTGATTTTTTTTAGTCCTGGTGAGAGTTGTGGGTGGTAGTGGGGGCAAGGGGATTAGAGAGGAGGAGAGAGAAGGTCAAGTATAATTCAATGCACAGGCAGTTAAATCTAATAGGACTGAAATATAAGTCTGTTTAGACTGAGCTGCATGACCCTGCCCCTTAACTCACACAGTTGGCTGATCAGGCTGGGCATGTGGCTTTTATCTTCCTGAAAAAAGGCAAATCATACAAACAAACACTCATTGTACCCTTGCTAGTGAAAGGCATGTACTAAGTAAGCTCCTTAGGGGAATACAAACAAATAAAAGCCACAGTCTTTGCCTTCTTTAAAGCCTTTGATTTAGCAAGAGTGAAGTTAAACACCATTAAAGACAGTACTGAAGATGACACTGGTAGCAGTTATGGGGTGGGCAGTGGGGTTGTTACCTGTCCCCTCCCAAACTCCTCATTGAGCTTTGCACATGTGCTCAAATGAATGAGAATAAAGTAGCTAGTCAGTCCCAACATACAAAGGGCCCTTTCTCTCCAGGGCAGAGCTTCTCCCGTGAGCAATGCTTGGGCTTCAGAACCCCAAGTGAGAATTCCCCTACCTGGCTTCCTAGCCTCCATTGGAAGACTGGACACATGGAACCAACACCAGGTCCATGTCCCAGCCAGTGACAAAAGAGCTGGACTGGAGAGTCTGTGGATGGCCTACACAGACAACAGTGGAAGAATTTTGTTCACCACTCTATCCCCAGGGCCAAGCACAGAGTGGGCATTCAACAGACGCTGTTCTGGTCGCAGGAACTGACACATTCTTATCCTATGCCAAGGAAAAATGTGGCATTGTTCAAATGTTCATTAGATGTATCTTCTGGTGCAGTTATGTCACAGCCACTCCAAAATTAATTTTCATTTTTTTTTCATTTTTTGTTTTTAATCCTCACCCGAGGATATTTTTCCATTGATTTTTAGAGAGAGTGGAAGACAGAGAGAAATATCAATGTGAGAAAAACCCATCGATTGGTTGCCTCCTGCATGAGCCCTGACTAGGGCTGGGGCTGGGGAGGAGCCTGCAACCAGGATAGAACCCGGGACCCTTCAGTCCGCAGGCTGATGTTCTATCCACTGGGCCAAACCAGGTAGGGCAATTTTAATTTTTCGTAAACATTTTTTTTCATTAAACCATCAGAAAAAAAGTAATCTATTTTTTTATAATCCTAGGAGGTTAATGTAGAATAAGTACCTTAACCAAGGAGAAAAAAAATGGGGTTACTGATATTTTAAAAAATTATCTCTGGCCCTAACCGGTTTGGCTCAGTGAATAGAGCGTCGGCCTGCGAACTCAAGGGTCCCAGGTTCGATTCCGGTCAAGGGCATGTACCTTGGTTGCAGGCACATACCCAGTAGGGAGTGTGCAGGAGGCAGCTGATCGATGTTTCTCTCTCATCGATGTTTCTAACTCTGTATCTCTCTCCCTTCCTCTCTGTAAAAAATCAGTAAAATATATTTTAAAAAATTATCTCTGTATAAACTCTATTTTCTTTCACCTAAAAAAACATGAGGTATTTCTAATGGAATGTTGACCGTCTGGAATATGAAGTACTAAGGTTTCACTATGCCATTAGAAAATTTAAAACACTAAAAAACTTTTGTTGAATGCAAATGTGAAGAAAATAAATCTTGACAAAAACTCTCAGATATTTTTAATTGATTGCTTTTACTTTAAGAATTGCCCCACTGTCAGTTATCTTAGTTGTATATCAGAATGTAAGTAAATTGATTTATTAAAACCATTTCTTCAGAAATAATGGCAAAAAGTCAGTCATCAGTGTGCATGTCTGGCTGTTTAATTTATTCTCTGCATGACTACCCTCAGGAAAGGAGAGGAACAGAAAGATAAATTCAGTTCTGTATTAAGACCATTTGTGTTAGAGACCATGAGTTCTTTCCAAGTCTGTCTTATGGCTGTCTACATCTATCTGCCCACTTTTATTTTGTTTTGTTTTTGAGGTTTTTTAGCCATTTTCTAAGACAGAATATCTTTTTTGTTTTTTAGAACTATGAAAACTATAAGTGGCCCTGTCCGGTGTAGCTCACTTGGTTGAGCGTTGTCCCATGAACTGAGAGGTCCCCATTCAATTCCTAGTCAAGGCACATGCCTGGGTTGCAGGCTCGATCCCCAGTAGGGAAAGTGAAGGAGGCAGCGGATCGGTGTTTCTCACATGAATGTTTCTCTTTCTCCCTCTCCCTTCCTTTCTCTCTCTAAAGATCAATAAAAACATATTTAAAAATAAATGCAGATAAGTGAAATAAAAAGTTAAAGTATCTTTACTCCCCAAAGGTAATCATCAGTGGAACATATTATAGATATTACATTTCTGGAGCAGATGGTAAATGCAACTGTGATTTTGTTTGATATTGTCAACTTACTCTATTGCACACCCACCAGCACCGTATGAGAAGGCTGATTCCTCATAGTCTTCTCAGAAGAGCATGTTGTCAAAACTCTTGAATTTTCGCCAGTCTGGTGGTTTCCATTTGTATATTACATTAAAAATTTTTTAAATTGACTTTAGAGGGAGAGAGGAAGGGAGAGAGGAAGGGAGAGAAAGAAACATCAACTTGTTGTTCCACTTATTTATGCATTCATTGGTGGATTCTTGATGCCCCTGACTGGGGATCAAACCAGCAACGTGGCATATTAGGACAACGCTCTAACCCAGTGGTTCTCAACCTTCCTAATGCCGAGACCCTTTAATACAGTTCCTCATGTTGTGGTGATCCCCAACCATAAAATTATTTTCATTGCTACTTCATAACTGTAATTTTGCTACTGTTATGAATCGTAATGTAAATATCTGATATGCAGGATGTATTTTCATTGTTACTAATTGAACATAATTAAAGCATAGTGACTAATCACAAAAACAATATGTAATTATATATGTGTTTTCTGATGGTCTTAGGCGACCCCTATGAAAGGGTCATTCGACCCCCAAAGGGGTCTCGACCCACAGGTTGAGAACCGGTGCTCTAACCAATTGAGCTACCTGCCAGGCTCTATATTTCTTTTTTTTGTTCTTTTAAATATATTTTATTGACTTTTTACAGAGAGGAAGGGAGAGAGATAGAGAGTTAGAAACATTGATGAGAGAGAAACATCAATCAGCTGCCTCCTGCACATCTCCCACTGGGAATGTACCCGCAACCAAGGTACATGCCCTTGACTGGAATCGAACCCGGGACCCTTCAGTCTGCAGGCCGACGCTCTATCCACTGAGCCAAACTGGTTTCAGCCTCTATATTTCTTAATATGGTTGAGACTGATATTCATTGACAACTCTTATGATTTCCTGTTTGGACTACATTTCCTTGGCTTCATCAGAGTGTGTCTACTATGATGACTTGTTTTCCTTGATTTTCACATATTTTGCAACAAAGTGCTGATGGTAATAATAAAGGAGCATATAATGAATCATAAAAATGATTTTTATAACATATACATCAAAAGAACTTCAATTTGCTTATTTCCAAAGTAGTTTGCTCTTGGTTTTTAGGTTAATTGAAGAAGAAATTATCTTTCACTAGTGATGCTTATTTTGGTTAACAACATGACTGTCCGTATGAAACTGCCATTCACATGAAATAAAACATCTACTTATAACCAATTGAATTACTTCATTATATGTCAGGTGCCTGTCACCAGTCCCACTTGGAATTTCTCAGTAAAAAGAAGCCCTAATATTTCCTAAGAGAGAGAGAGAGAGAGAGAGAGAGAGAGAGAGAGAGAAGCTGTTTTTCTGAATATTTTCCCTCTTTCATTAGACATTTTATCAAGTGAGGTTTTTCATTTAAAACTAAGGTTTCTTTAAAGAATAAGCAAATTCATGTACGTTCTGATTTATTTACACTTAATATATTGAGTTTTGGAGATTTCTGCACAAGTTATATATGTAATCTTTTTCTTTAACATGTCATTTGTTTCTCAAAGAACTTTGTAGACATTGATTGGGTATATCTGCTTAAGGTGTCCAAGTAGGACAGCAGAAATTCTTGAGTGGGTAACCAGATCTGAAAGGAGAAATAATGAAAGCAGGATTGATGGCCAGGCCCTCCGGACCTTAACTTTAACAATCAAAGCAAAACCAGAAGCAAGCCTGCCCTGACTTGTAGATGGGCTGCCCTGGTGCTCTCTAGGCATGAGAGCTTCAGTTAACAGGTGTCAGGGTCTGAAACAGCCATTAACCACTAGCAGGGACCAGAAGCGCTCTTGAGAGTGCTGAGGGTGCTATGGTGGCTCTCTAGCATCCACAGCAGGAAAGACATATAAATTAAAGGTCAGAGCCTCTTAGATAAGCCTAAAAATTAAGCCAAAATGCTCCAAGAAGCCACACTAGTTATTATTAGGCAGCAACAACAACAGCTGTCACAAAAATAATTGTCAATTTACTTATTTGTGGTAGTTGGTACAAACACTGAAATTAGCAAATATTCCAAAGTTGCCGCAAACACTGAATTAGTGAATACTGAACCCATGCTTCTAGGAGTAATACACGTTAGGTTTCTATAAGCCTCGGGTCACAATGGTTTTGTTAACTAACTAACGCATAACCTTGTTTTATGAGTGCTCTCACCAATAGCACTGTAACTCAGGCCTGAATGAAGGATACCAAGATGTTTCTCCTCTGGAACGCACACCATACCCTCTGTACCTCGGAACACTAGATAGCACTCCTGCATTGGGCTCGGGGGCTATTTTAAACAGGAAAATCACCAACAAACACATACAAGTGCCGAAGATATGGCACTCAACAGACCATTAAACAGACACTTGTTTCCAGCTGAGAGCGAAAACAAGAAGGTGGTGCCACCTTGTTTGACCTCAGCCGGGAATGTGTGCTGGGGAGACTCAAAGACTTGCCTGCTTGCACACGCCCATGAGTAGCGACAGTGCATGGAGCGTGGATTTGGGGGTTACAATAAATGTTAGTGAGTAGGCAAATTTGCAAGTAGGGAATCTGAGAATAATGAGGGGTGACTGTGCTTATAATCATTGAGAAAGAAACTCCCCCTACCTTTGAGAAGCCTGGCACCAGTGGCCGAAGCAATGGAGCAGGTAAGCTGACCTCCGAACAAGAGCAGCGGAGGGCTCTTGGGTGGCCATGGTGGACCCAGCTTGGGGTCTGAGCTAGTTTTCCGTGGACCTCTGGACAGGTCATGGAATTTCCTTGTACCTCAGTTTCCTCATCAGCAAAGCTGACATAATTTCTGACGTACTTACTTCAAAGGGATGTTTTGAAGCTAAAATGGAGGAAACCTGAGAGACTAAATAACTTAGAATGAATTAGAAAAAAAAATCATTTTTATTTTCTACTTTGTATATCTCTAACTTATTTCACAATGAACACTGTTTAGGAGGGATTCCATTTATAATCCCCCAAAAAATCTTTACAAGGAAAAAGCACCCATGAGAAAACATAAATTCATATGAAACTGCTTTGAAAAAAAAGTAGACCCCTCAAGATGAGGTGGAGTCATTTTCCATGAAATAAATCAATGTTAACAATGGGTTAGTAAGTGGGAGTGAAATTCCAACCTGCTGTTATGTACAGGAAAAACAAGTCCCACCTGGTTTATGTAGTTAATCTTGTCGTCAGAGCCATTTGATTCAGGCCAGCCGTTATACCCTCAGGGAAGCTCCCGGCGCTGTGAAGACAGACCCCTGGGCCGCCTGCCTCCTGGGGCTGCCAGAACCTCCCTGGATGTCATTTGTAGGAAAGAAAGGAAAGGGGGAGGAGGGCTGAGGGATTTCCTCCTCCTAACAGCAACATGGCCTGTAAACTGGGGAGGGAAGGGCTCAAGGACAGTGTATGGAGACATCTGCACTATGATTCACCTTGATTTATTAATGCAATTTAAGAAATGTAACCCTAGCATCTCCTTTGGTGCCAGAAACTACTTCAACCCATTGTTTTAGAAGCACACGTTGGACTTGGCCTTTTGAACAAAGAACAGGTTTGTTTGATTCAAAAGTATACTCACTGCCTTCCACAAACAGTCATTTTCTAGCCTTTGGATTTCTCCCTGTCTTTTCAAAGGGACATGCTTTTTCATTTCCTAATCTAAACTGTCCTGTGGTGTGGCTGAGGACATTTCAACAGCTGTGACGCTTGCTGATGGATGGCTGGCTCTCCGTGCTAGGTAATGTGACCCTAAAATAGATTAAAGAATGAAGGCTAAGCCCTTCAGCTCTGGCCTCCGGCTTACATAAAACACACACCTGGTTAATAGATTTTTATCATTCCTAAACAATCCCTTGCAAAATTCAGCAAAAGCATCACTGTTGAAAGAATGAGAAAACAACTTTGCAGAAATAATAAAAAATGATCACAGGATTATTACTATTTAAGAAGAAGAAATATGAAGTAGTGTTTACTGAAGTCAAAACTGTTTTAACATTAATTCTGTTTACACAACAAATGTGTTGTGTTGGGAGGATTTAGAACATTTACTGTGTTCCATGACGATTTTCACATAAAAGTTGGAAGCTTCCCAATAATCCTTCAAAAAATCACTTGAAAGTGTTAACGTAAAAAAACCATTGAAACCTGTAAAGAATTTTTGTGAGTTTATTTGAGCCAAACTGTCGACATATGCCGGGAAGCAGAACCTCAACGAATTGAGATAATGCTCCGGAGAATGGCGGGGTTACATTTGTATTTATACATTGCAATCAAAGGAGGAACATAGGTGGGTTACATGAAATTCATTGCTGATAGATTAAGGAGGTGGGATAAAGCAAAGCAGGGAAACCCCTGGGATTGGATAAAAAGTAAAATGATGGACACCTACTTAGGTGGGTGCAGGAACAATTAACATGATGCTGAAGGGATTTGTGGTATCTGTCCTGGCGCCCAGCACATTTGGTTGTGCCCCAGGGGCTCCAGAAAAAGGGAAGTTACAAGTTACCCAGACATTTCAAGGGTATGTTATCATAGATGCAAAAAGACAGATAGGTTCAGTTAAGGTAAAGGTTGACCTTGTCAGTGAAGATACTGGCCTAGGACGTAACTGCCCACCATAACTGCTTTTAGTTAAAGTTTAATTTCAGACCATCCTTTGTGGTTACTTTAGGTCTCTGAGTTTGCAAGACTGCCATGCAGGCCTCCCCTGAGCTTGTCAGGTCAGCATGTGGACCCTTTCATTCACAAAAGGAATCCAGAAATGCTAGCTCACATGGTGAGGGAGCAGAGGACAAACAGTAGGAGTTTGGGGAAACTTACAGCCTAGTGGGACATTTCTGTAGCTCAAACATATTATTTAGATCAATATTGACAAGTTCTGCTCCTAGAACTATTCAAATGCATGAGATTTTGGTGAGCCATCCACAATTTTGTATCGTGGGTGAATGATGAGAATGTTGCTTTCTATAATTCTCTTTTGGGGGAAAAATCTATTATCTTAGTACTATTAGAGAATCACTAAAAAGGGTTACATGTGGGAGGCAGTTAATTCCAATCTAAAAGAAAGAAATTTGATGGTGACTTTGTAGGAACACTCTTAGAGGGAAACTGGGTCTGGAACATGACAAAATTGATGACGATAACCCTGGAGAAACCCGTCTAGTCTGCCCTTCCTAATATTTCTTATAGAAAGCCCTATTTGAAAATATTTGGTATAATTGAGGTACAATTTCAGCATCTGAGAAGAGTCTTGAGACTATTGGACTCTCAAACTATTGGAATTTCATGAGCAAGCAGAAAGAGAGAGAGAGAGAGAAGTAAATCGTGGGCCATCAGACCAAGATTTGGTTTCTTGGAACATTCAAATAAATATACAGGCAAAGTTGTTTTAAAGCATGGCGTCAAGAAGAGATCAAAGGAGGTAGCATGCTGGGTTGCTAAAACTTGGAGGAACCCCTGACACCATCTCACCAGTCTTGTCATCATACAGTTGGAGTCACTGAAGCCCCCAGTCTTAAGCGACTTGTCCAGCTGAGGATCTTTCCTCCATGTTTCACTTCTCTTGAAAGAAATCACCCTGAAGATTGTTAGGTTAGGTGGCTCAGGAGGCAGCGCAAGAAATAGAGAGTCCAGTGAATCAGAAAAGAAAGGAAAGGAAAAGGTTTATTTCTGCGTCCCCGGGAGACCCACGTACCCCCAAATACGGGGCACGTGGATTCACGCCAACAGGGAGGGGGGCGCTTTTTTTATACTGCGGTTGGGTGAGGGGCGGGGACGTGAGCTGAGGTATTCAGTTGAGGAAGTTTCAGCTGCAGGTGGTCAGCAAGGTATTCAGGAAGGAGTCAGTATCTGTGTGGGGGTCCTGGAGAAACCAGTATCTGTGTCTGGCAGTCCATTGTCTCATCACATGTCTGCATGTATCCGATCCTGGGCTCTCTCCGACCTAACAAAGATGTCAGCCGTTCATAGAGTCCCTCTGTGATGAGGAGGAGGAAGAGAAGGATGGGAAAAAGGGAAAGGAGGAAATTATTGTCCTTGTGGCCCAGCCCAAAGCTCCTTCCACAAATTTTTCTTAAACTTCAGGTTGCCTCTTCATCTCCCCTCTTACTCTTATTTACCTATGTAATACTATTAGTTACTGAGTTTCCATGCCCAACTAAAAATGAAATGAACTTGAGAACAGAACATAAGGAAGTGTTAAACACACCATATACTGTGTCCATATTAAAGAAGAATAAATCAGCCCTGACCAGTTTGGCTCAGTGGATAGAGCGTCGGCCTGCGGACTGAAAGGTCCCAGGTTCGATTCCGGGCAAGGGCATATACCTTGGTTGCGGGTGCATCCCCAGTAGGGGGTGTGCAGGAGGCAGCTGATCGATGTTTCTCTCTCATTGATGTTTCTAACTCTCTATCCCTCTCCCTTCCTCTCTGTAAAAAATCAATAAAATATATTTTTAAAAAGAAGAAGAAGAAGAAATCAGCTGTTTACATTTTAATCCTAATAGACCAAAAAATATGTTGGTTAGCATTTATATACCTAAATATGTTTCATGGCTTGAATGTCCCTAATATTCATTAGCAGGAAGATGGGTGGCTGCAAGCGTAAAAGAATGATTTAGAAATCTTCAATTTTGTCTCTAATTTGTTGTGTGACCTTGGGCATGTCACTATATTTTTGTTGCAGCTTCTTAGGCTTTAAAAAGGATAATATCAAGGGCGGGGGGGGGGAAAAAAAGGACACATATGTAATACCCTTTGTAATACTTTAAGCAATAAAAAAAAAAAAAGGGAAATAGCCCTAACCGGTTTGGCTCAGTGGATAGAGCATCGGCCTGCAGACTGAAGGGTCCCAGGTTGATTCCAGTCAAGGGCATGTATCATGGTTGCAGGCACATCCCCAGTAGGGGGTGGGCAGGAGGCAGCTGATCGATGTTTCTCTCTATCCCTCTCCCATCCTCTCTAAAAAATCAATAAAATATATTTTTCTTTAACAAGGATAATAAAATTACTCCCTGATGTAACCTCAAAGAAGTGTTCTGATGATTAATGAGCTGATGATGGCTGACGCACCTTAGATGAAAGGCAGGCTATAAAAGTGTAATGTTGTTGTGGTACTTACTGTTATTGCTCATACAAGGAGCAACTATGGGAGCTGGTAGTATGTCAGTCACAGCTAAAGACAACTGCCCAAGGTAAAGAATGAGCACATTTATGAGTTTTGGCTTCATTTGCAATTTATTTTCAAAGTTAATTATTTTAGTGAGATATACAACTTAACTTGGGTTATTGGTGAAATGAAACATTTTTAGAACCTGGCATTGTTGTACTGTACCCCGCGAATCACAGAAGGACGCTTCAAGAAGTCGAATTAAAGAGTCACATTTATTGCAATCCAGGACTATGAAGGGGCATTTCGGCTCTCCCAAATCTCATAGTGATAAGATGGCCCAAACACCAGATTTATATAGGCAAAGATCACAAAGGTATTGATTACATCCCA
>NW_005371173.1:5189598-5194024 GCF_000412655.1 Myotis brandtii
ATATAATTCAGAAAATTAAAATAACTTTTCTATTATTAAACAAAGCAAATAAGTACAGAAGCCAAACAGCAAGGTTAAAGTTAAACTATAGTTTCTACCTGAGATGATTGCTACCATACTTCAGCATCCCAGAGGAAGATGTGGAGTATGCGGATGCTCCAGCAGCCAGCACTACGACCTTCATAGCACCCACTTGATCTCAGTATCATGTCTGTAAAATCCAGTCGCAGGTCTAGATTATCTCTGAGTTTCCTACTTGCTCTGAGAGTTTACAGTCCAAACACTCCAGAAATCCCCAAGGTCAATTTTGCAGCTGATGAAAAAATAGAAGCCCAAAGGCAGCCACCATTGCCCATTGGGGAAGGTTGGTTACAAAACTGAGCAGTATACTGAAGAGGTTTCAGGCAGGGTGTCTGCAGTCAGAGAGTTAGCTCGTGGGCAGGTCTCTTTCCTGCAGGGATGGGGAACGTCTGGCCAGCAAAATTACTTGGTCTGGTCCTGCCAAGGCATTAGGGGTGAGTTAATTAAATGTTTGAACAAATATAGCAGGCTAATTTTTAAGTTGATAATGTTATGCCCAGATTTCAAGATCCCCAATAGACCACCAGGGAGCCAGCCGAGTCCGATGCAAAAGCAAAGAGTCTTTATTCGAGCTAGCTCGGCTCCCCATCCACACTCACCGACGCAACGGCAAGCCAAGTGGCAGAGAGAGAACTCTGTGTGGAGAGAGGTTTTATAGGGGGGTTGGAGTAAGGGGAGGAGAAAGGACTGTGGGCCTTGCTGATTGGCCAGGCACAAGTCGGTGTCTTGCTCCTGGGTGTGGCTAGCAGAGGCTTGGGCTTCCGGGAAGAAGCCTTGCCGAGCACATGGCCAAGGTAAGATGGAGGGTGTAGCCCTTACCCTGGGGCAAGATGGAGGGCGTAGCCCTCCCCCTTTCAGATAATTTTGTGTGGCCCTTGAACGATGTTATAAATATCCAAATGGCCCCTGGCAGAAAAACAGTTTCCCCACCAGCAGTGGTTCTCAACCTTCCTAATGCCGCGACCCTTTAATACAGTTCCTCATGTTGTGGTGACCCCCAACCATAAAATTATTTTTGTTGCTACTTCATAACTGTAATTTTGCTACTGTTATGAATCGTAATGTAAATACCTGATATGCTATATGTGTTTTCCAATGGTCGAGACCCACAGGTTGAGACCCGCTGCCTTAGAGGGTCATTGAGAAGACTAAATGAAAGAATTAGAATATTCAGTCCATGTCAGGTATTGTTACTAAGTTCCAGGAAGTACACAGCACTGACATCACTGGATCAGGCACTCATTTAACAACCTAAGCACCCACTGTGCTCCTAGCATAGTACCTACCACCCAGTAGATGCTTGAGCACAAGAAATGTGTTTTTGTTTTTCAGGAAAAGTTTGAGTTGCTTTATTAATCCATATCATTTCTCTAGGTGTTAGAAACTGTAGTGAACCCAAACATGAAGAAAGCACGTTTCCTGTTCAGAGCCGGGACTGCTACAGATGTAGTAAAGATTGAACACACTGGGGAGCATCGGTTGGAGGGAGAGTCTAGGGGGCAGGGAGGTGGGTATTTGCCCATTATGGAGAATTTTATATTGTATTTTATCTTGGCAGAAGCAGTGCCCCATCTTCCTAAACATTCAACTCCTCTCTCCCCTGCCTGTTCGCAGTCACTGCTCAACGACAAGAGCTGTTGGGGTCCAAACAGGGGTTCCCAAAGGTGTGGACGGAGTCGGTGAAGACTGAATGACACGGAGGCAGCATTCAGTTCATCAGCATAGCCAGCTTCTCCTTCTATTTTCCTGTTACATCTGTATACCATTTGATCCTATAAGCATGCCTCTATAATCCCATCATGGTATGTTTTGGGTAACCTTCTACAGGTCCTTGTTTCATTTCCATAGTTTCTTATCTGCCCTTTGCCAAAAATCCTGTCTCTATCTAGTTCTGTTGATTTAATCTTGTCTAGGTTAATCTCTGTGTTCCCTTATAAGGGCTATTCCAAGGTCACTATTCTACTGCTCTACTGATAAGCTACAAGGAAGTGACTGAAGGAGATTATCCTAAGTAAAGATTATGTAGCTTAAGCGTGATTGTTCGTAGTTAAGGTGATTAACTACCCCTCTGGCACTTAGTTAAGGGGTTTTACTGATTTATTCCCTTCCTTAGTCCTGTTAATCCCTAACTCCAGGGAAAAATCCCCAAGTGGGGAAACCTTTCTCCGGGAGGTGGCCCTCATAGCGCTAAGAAGGGGAGCAAACATATTAAGAACAGTATGCCAGGTCCCTTGAAACATATGCTGTGCAGATGTTTCTTCCTTGCAGCGACTGTGTCAAGGAACAAGGATGGACCGGCCTCCGGCAAAGAGCCACAAGTGACTGCTTCCATCAGGGGTTTTGAATGTCAGGTAATAAGGCAAAGAGGAGCTGGCCGACTTCATTAGCAGTTATGGGGGGTGAGCAGCAGCCCTTTGCTTTCCAGGTAGTTTCTGCTGAAAGAGTATTGTTGTGTGTCCTGTTTTATAGCTCTCTGGAGCTGCCCCAGTCTCTGGATTTTTCCAAGTCTGACCCCCCTCCCCTCCCATCAATGATATAGGCTCCCTTCCAGTGAATATCCTATTAGTATTAAAAAAGAAGAAGAAAAATAAAAGACTGCTGGGCTTCCTGCTGCCCTATTAGTGGTTCCTTATGCCTACCACCATTACCATCTCTAATGAAAGTATGTCAACACCAACAGGGGACATTTGATTGAATATGGGTTAGAATAGCAGGTGTTTTGTGGCACTAATTTTCCTAGGTTTTTAATGGTTTTGTGATAATGTAGGAGAATATGTTTATTCTAATGAGAGGCATACTGAAGTATTCATGGCGTCATGATACCTGAAATTAAGTTTCAAATGGTTTAATTTAAAAACACCCACTATCTATCATATCTATCTATTTATCTATCTATCTATCTATCTATCTATCTATCTATCTATCTATCTATCTATCTAAATAGAGGGCAAATTTGAAATGTCTTAACATTTGATGAGGATATGTGGGTATTTATTGTACTCTTCTTTCACTATTTCTATAGATTTGGAAATGTTGAAAATAAAACGTGGGGGGGGGGTATAAAATCTATCCTATTATGAATTAAAAGTGTTTCTAAGGTAAGTCCCTAGGTAACCCAGGCTTCCCCAGATCTCAGCAGCTAGTGGATATAGCATATTAACTGCAGTAACCCACAGTCCCCAGCATGTCATTGATATCAAGTGAATGAATGAGTGAGGGGACATTTCAATGGCTCTTTGGACCATTTGTTCCTTCCACATATACAGGATAGTTTTCACACATGCCCACAGCCATGGCTGCTTCTCAGACTTTTCATCCAGACATTAGTTTATTCACCTTGGCACTCATTCATTTATCATTCTAACAAGTACTTCCCGAGCCCTTGGGGCACTGCATTCATGACTAAATGCCAAGATACAGTTTTGAATAAGACAACCTCCTTAGGGACCTTATATTCTGATGACATATAAACTGCTTCTTCTGTCTTCTCCTCACATGAACCCTCTTTGCTGGTCTCCTGTCCCAGCCAGGGACCTCTGAGATGACAAAGCTCCCACACCAGTATTCATCTGGAGAGCGGAGAAGGTGTGCTCTTCCTCTCTGCGTTGGCACTGGCTGTGTCTGTGACAATGTGTACAATTCTTAATCATGACAAACACCATCTACTGAATGGTTTCCTTGCCAAGCACTATGCCACATGCTTGTTTTCATTATCTCATTTAATCCTACCTAGCAAGGCAGGTAGCCCTTTTTGGCAGGTGAGGAAACTGAGCCATGGGGAGTTTAAAGTCAGTTGTTATAAAGGGTAAGAGATTCTTCTTTTTTTTTATATATATATTTTATTGATTTTTTACAGAGAGGAAGGGAGAGAGATAGAGAGTTAGAAACATCGATGAGAGAGAAACATCGATCAGCTGCCTCCTGTACATCTCCCACGGGGGATGTGCCGGCAACCCAGGTACATGCCCTTGACCGGAATCGAACCCGGGACCCCTCAGTCCGCAGGCCGACGCTCCATCCACTGAGCCAAACCGGTTTCGGCGAGATTCTTCTTTTTTACAGCTTTGAGACAGCATGGAGGGACTTGGAGAGTATTGTGCTAGTGAAATAAGCCAGTCAGAGAAAGATAAGTATCACATGATCTCACTCATGTGACTCTAACAAAGAAAATAAACTGATGAACAAAATAGATTCAGAGACATGGAAGTGTGGAACAGACTGAGGAATCTCTGAGGAAAGGCGGGGGTGGGCAGAGAGAGATTACCCGGAGAATTTACTAGTATATGCATATATGCATAGCCCATGAACACAGACAATAGTGTGGTGAAGGCCTGGGAGAGGTGGG
>NW_005371173.1:5194149-5200350 GCF_000412655.1 Myotis brandtii
AATGAATGAATGAATGAATGAATGAATAAATAAATAAATAAATAAAAATAAAAAAATAAAGTCAACTGTTATAGGATCAATAGGTGATTGATTTAACTGGTATTTTGGGGTTCAAAACCAGAATTGCTTGGCCCTGTGTAGCCTCTTGTCCCATGGAGGTTTTAGTAAAATGGTTATTTGGAGCTTACTTACAGCCTCTCTCTGCTCACCCCTCCTCCTTGTCCTCTAAGAGTGATGGTCGCTACGGAGAGTGTGCCAGACACAGACATGAATGAGAGACTTGGTGCTATTCTGGGGAGCACGCCTCTCTCTCCAGGGTCAAAGCCTTTGCTCCTGGGCCAAGCCTCTTGGGCATGGCTCCCTCTTCCCTTGTACTAGTAAGAGGTTCTTTCCCAGGAAGCTCCCAGACCTCCATGCAAATGAACCTCTTGCAGGCAACTGCTGTCCTGGACATCATTGCCTTGCCCTGAAGAATTAGGCTACACATAGAGGTTTGAGTGATCTAGGTTTTCACTAATTCTTACCCGGCTGGTGTGGCCCAGTGGTTGAGCATCGACCTATGAACCAGGAGGTCAAGGTTGGATTCCTGGTCAGGGCACATGCCCGGGTTGCAGGTTTGATCCCCAGTAGGGGCATGCAGGAGGCAGCCGAGCAGTGATTTTCTCTCATCATTGATGTTTCTCTCTCCATCTCCCTTTCTGAAACAATAAAAAATATGTTTTAAAAAATTAATTTCTCTTTCAAATCTAGATGTCTCTAGATTTCAATGTAGTAAAAAAGACCATGAAAAATCATGTGTGGTTCTGAATACTTTAAATACTGTGTCTAGTGATTTGTTCAGCAATATTTATTAAGTAATAAACCAGTCAAACTTGACATTTTTTCTTAGTGTTGTGGCAAATGACCCAAGAGAACGACAGCGGGCACCCAGAGGAATCAGGAAAGGTCCTTTATTATGCAGCTCTACTAGGTCAGGGGACTTTGATCCAAAGCCTGAACTGACAATGTGGGGAGGTTTTGATATGTATGTCTTCTTGTGGTGGGCCCCTCGGGGTGGGCTTTGCATTTCCGCCCAAGCCAGTTAGAATGGGGAAGTAAGATTACTATTTAACTAGATACTGATCTAGGCTGTAAGCCCCCAAAATTGCCGCCTTATTTTCCTTTTCATTCAGACTTGACAGAAAACCACACAGAGTAGAAACCCTGCCACTGATAAACTAGGTTGATCCTGACCAAGGTCTTCGGAAATGTTTTAGAACAGGGGTGGGCAAACTTTTTGACTCGAGGGCCACAATGGGTTCTTAAACTGGACCAGAGGGCCGGAACAAAAGCATGGATGGAGTGCTTGTGTGAACTAATATAAATTCAAAGTAAACATCATTACATAAAAGGGTACGGTCTTTTTTTTTTTTAGCCGTAGTTTGCCCACGGCTGTTTTAGAAGCTAATTTTCAAGGTCAGTGCCCCATGTATATGGTACTCTCAGACACTGACTTCAGTTGGACTCTATGTCAGAGTCAGCACATTAGCAACACTCTCTCTGTCATGGAAGAAAGCATTAATTAGGGCCTTGCAAGTGACAGAAAAACTAATTTAGATGATGAAGGGGATTTATTGGCTCATAAAGTCCCAAGGTAGATATGCTTCAGATAAGGTTTGAGCTCACAATTCAATGTCACCAAGAAGGAAGCATCTTCTGCTTCTTTAGGGCGCCTCACCCTCCTCCACTCTGACCCCGGAGCTCCAGGTGGCAAGATGGTGGCAGCATTCTAAGGCCTCCCATCTTCACATCATACCTTCCAGGGTAGCTGCCTCCTTCACAAGCCTTGGGATTCACCATTTCTGACCAAAACTGAGCAACTTGCCCATCCCTGAGTCCATTTTTGTGGCAACAGGATGGGAAGCATCCATAATATTACATTAATCAGCCACCCTGACCTCTTCCCAGAGATGAGATTGATCCCTTGGGCAGGGGTGAAATTCCTGCTGTGTCCCGATGGCAGGAGATGGGTGATGGATGTAGAAGAGGCAACCTTCAGATACTCACTCAGGACACCCTTCCTCTCCACGCTCTTTTCATTCCCATTGCCTTTTAGTAGGAGATGGATGAATGTAGTAATCAGCTACCCAAGTGTTGGCACCCTATTTGACAGCTTTCAGATGGCCGTTCTCCAGTGTAGCCTGTGGTCTCTGGCCGTTTCCACAGGGCAAAAGAATAATTGCACTCCTTCTTGTGGAAAGAATTCATTCGAATAATCATCGTTCATTACCCTGCTCACTTATGTGCTCATTCAGTGTCCATTTATGTGCCAATCTTGTGCTTTTCTTCCCATGTCTCCTTTTAGGACTGAGTGCAGGTGCTGGGCCCAGTTGGAGGAACTGAATACAGGTAAAGCCAGTGTGCTTGGAGGGGATGAGAGTAGAGGGGACCATGTTTGAGTAATTTTCCTTGCTGATATTCAGGACTGCCAAAAGCTTTTCATTATGGGCTTATAACTCCAGACCTACTCTCACCTAGAAATGCCTGGAGATTTCCAAGGTCATTAATTAGCTATTCAAAGATAATCCTTGGAAAGCTCCTATTTTTAAACCAAGTATCTTTTCATGGTATTTTTAAATTCTCTTCTTAGGTAACAAAGGTAATTACTGCCATTTATTGAATGCCTACTAGGCAATACTTATTCATTTTACTTACATTCTTTTATTAAACCTTGACAACAAACCTCCAAGGTAGGAACTATTATTTTACCCATGATAAAGTGGAGGCATAGAGAGGCCTAGTAAATATCTCAAGTTAGAAAGTGATGGAACCAGGATGTAAACCCAGATCTGCTCAAGGCCAAAGCCAGTAATTATTCCATGGGTTTCTCTTCCCCACAGGTACACTACATCCTGTTAAGTAAATACATTATTTTCATTATGCATTAGGTTACACTTAATCCCATTTATCATATCAGTGTTTATTTAATTTAGAAACTGATATCTGGACCTGGAATGGATATACAAGGCAGTGTGATGGAATTGCATTTTACTGGGGCCTAGGAATACAGCTTGGGTTTCCTGATTCCTAAGCCAGAGTTTTCTTCTGGATTCCACAGAAGAAAATGGGATCCAGACCTTTCCTGAGCTTTCACTGTAGTTAGGAAACAAGACTTAACAGAAGACAATGCTACGCTTGGTTGTCAAAGCAAATTGTACAAATCCAGGTGCATATCAAATGAAATGCTATCAACAGTCAGAGCTATAGGATGGACTTGGTTGTGTGCGCTGCTTCTCTGATTTACTGTTCACAGTTGGGAGAAATCTTCCTTTGCTTTGACTCATTGTTCCATCTGGAGGAACTCCCACCAGCATAACAGGCCTGCATTAGAAGTGAATTATTTGCCCAGTCCGAGTGGTTCAGTTGGTTGAGCAATGTCCTGGGTGCCGAAAGGTTGCCAGCTCAATTCCTGGTCAGGGCACACCTGGGTTATATGATTGGCAGGTGGCAATGGTGCACATCCCTGGATGTGGTAAAATTAATTTGTTTAAAATTGGCAAGTCTACAGTCTTTGGAGATCATTCTCTTCCCCTTCTGGTGGACCATGCAAGGCAGTGATCCCAGTGCTCATCACAGTTCAGACGGTGAGGGCCCAGAACATTAGCCAGTTTGGCCCTTTGGGCTGTAGGTATAAACCCATGTTCTCCAATCAGCTGCCACTGTCATCTCCACCTGTTAGTATTCTGTGTCTTATTTCTCAGTTGCTTTAGAACTCCAGGGAACGAAGGATTATTATTTATTGACTTCTTAAAACTCTCCAAATAGAAAGCATCCACTTTCTTCTTTATTTAAAACCCAGCAACCATCATGGCTTATTACTGAGTAAAAAAAAAAAAAAAAAAAAAAAAAAAAACAACAACAAAAACTTCTTTAATAATATTTTAATTGCATTATAAATGCTCAACAAGAGTTTTCTGAGATCCACCTTGGTGGAACATGTGACTGCTTTTCCTGGGCCCCTGGCCTCCTTTCCTGCCTCTGCTCTCTCTCTCCTGTTTTCAGAGATCACCTCTCAATTAAACCACCTGCACTTAAACCCTGCCTCAGCCTTTGGGGAGACCCAAACTAAGGCAATGACTAAAGAGGTCATAATCCATTCAGCAGGAGCAGACTCCTCTGCCCATCCCAACCTATCCTAACACACAAGACACATACCATCCCCTTATACTCACACACAGAGATGCACACACACAGGGAGACAGACACACACATACACGCAGACACCAACACATATACACACAAATACATACACAGTACAGGCTTCAGGTCACTGTCTCCTATCAGGTTTTGCTTCCACCATCTAAGGGTATAAAGAAACACCATCTCATCCGGCCAGTGTTGCTCAGTGGTTGAGTGTTGACCTATGAGCCAGAGTGTTGACCTATGAACCACAGTTTGATTCTGGGGCAGGGCATAAGCCGGGGTTGTGGGCTTGATCCCCAGTAGGGGGCATGCTGGAGGCAGCCAATTGATAATTCTCTTTCATCGTTGATGTTTTTCTCTCCCTCTCCCTTCCTCTCTGAAATCAATAAAAACATATTTTAAAAACTATTAAAAAGAAACGCCATCTCTCCATCAACACCATGTCCCTGAATGCTAGCCTTTTCTCACAGCCTGGGCTTATCCAGCTATAACATTCTGGACTTGTCCTCTTAACGACAATCAAGCAATTGGTTCAAGTGCAAGACAACATCTTATAACAATGGGAGAAAATGTCAAGGTCTTAGTTGAGCCAAAATACAAATACGGTTTCAAGTTCCTCTGCTGGCTTGTCTCAGCTTTGAACCATGAAAAGACACCTCCTGACACTCACTGCTATCCTTTCCTCATTTTAGCCTTTTCATTTAGATCCTGACACATGTTTTTTCTAGATCACCTTCCTCCCATTCTTTTGGGTTATTGTTACTGAGTTCCCCTTGGGGTGTTTGGAGGAATATGATTTTTTGCCACTTTAGGTCCCAGGGCTATTCCTTGAGATGCTGAATGAAACATTTACTTTGGAAGCAGCTTCCCACACAATCTTTCCTTTCTCACGGCAGCCACAGCCTAGAATCTCGTTCCACGTTTACCCCCATTGCTGACTTTCTCTTGGAGTCTCCATATTTGGGGTCAAGTTGCAGGTTGGGTTCCCCAGAAGCACACACCAGGATTGTCATATAATAAGCTTTGTGGGAATGTCCTCGAGATCAACAACTAGGTGGGGTGAGGGATGTCAGCAGAATTAGTCAGAAGGGGATGGGCTGCAGCAGACACACAAGGCTTCATCCCAGGGTGACTTTGGAAGCTGGGAAAGTTCTTCAGAGTCATCCGGAGGTGGTCAAAAAGCAGGCTTTGGGTACCTCCACCGACCAGTCATTGCATGCAGGTTGCTCTGGGAGGAGACTGAGACCTTGGGTGTGGTGAGTTGACCCAGTCCAGGCCATTCTTAAAGAGAGCTGTCAGCTGCCAACATTCCTGGCAGCTGAAGACATGAATCTTTCAGCCCTGAAGGAGTGGGGGTGGAGTCTGGGTAGCTCAGAGCCTGGTCACATCCTTCAGCCCTTCCACTCCTTAGTCTTCCAGCAGGCAGTCATTCCCCACCTTCGCACCCTGAGCTCTGTCCAGAGATCTTCAGGGGAAAAGGCAAAGACCTAGCAATATCTTCAAAAACAAACAGCAGAACCTATACACATTGGGGTGCAAGGAGGCCCATATTCTCACGAATTAAGATCGAACTGTAAAATTTTTTTTATTTTTTATTTTTGTAAGTGAAGATCCATGTTCCAAAATATATTTCTGAATTCTTTTCCAGATGCACTGGACTTGGTGAACTCTGTAGGAAATGGAAACTTTATTTCAAAAATAAACCTTGAAGCAATTTGAAAATAAAGAGGACCTTCCTTTTGAACTGACAATAAAAGTGAAGCAGGCCCGCGAGCACGGTGAACTGAACTTCTTAAGAGTTCAAAATTTGAAAAGATTGCAATAGCAGAGGTCCCAGAGTATGTGGCAGAATTTTAAAGTAGCTTAGGGAATACTAAGAGGGTCCCAGTTAGAAATTTGTACTTTTTTTTTCTGAAGTAAAATACATTCAAAGGTCCTTTAGACATTATGAATCAAGCCCATTTGGAGGTACAAACAACTTAATAGTAAGTTGCTATTATGGGTTGAGTTGTGTGCCAG
>NW_005371173.1:5200417-5210566 GCF_000412655.1 Myotis brandtii
TAAGATATGTTGAAGCCACAGTTCCTCAGAATGTGACTTTATTTGGAGGAAGGATTTTTCCAGAGGTAATCAGATTAAAATGAAGTCATTATGGTGGGCCCTCATCCAATAGGATTGGTGTCCTCGTAAAAAAGGGATTTGGGGACATAGAGAAAGGCACACATAGAGGGAAGACAATAAGACATAAAGAGAATGCCACCTATAGGCCAAGGAATGTCCGAGGCTCTCAGGAGCTATGATAGAGGACACAGTACTGATTCCCCATCCCAGCCCTCAGAGGGAACCAACGCTGCTCAGTTTTGGACTTCTAGACCCCAGAACTGTGGCACAATATCCTTTTTGCTGTTTAAGCCACACGGTGGGTGGTACTTTGGCGCTGCAGCCCCAGGAAACCAATATAGCTACTCTGACAGCAACTTCTCCATTCAGCTCAGATTGTCATCTTCCAGGAAGGCAGCTCAGAAGTCAGATGAAGTTGAACTTAGTTCCATCATTTGGGCAAGTTATTTAATTTCTCCAAGACTGTTTCCTCATATGCAAAATAAGAACATTAATAATACCAATTATAGGGTTCTGTTGAAAATTGAGTGAGCTAAAATAAGTAAGGTTGTTCCTTTCTAGGTTCTTATAAATTCAAGAGTGTAGCATATGGCCAATTGACAATCTTCTGTAACACAAATGCTGATAAATCCAATGGTGGGTAGTCTGATCCTTGTAATTCTTATGCCTCTTAAAGAGTCAAGTTCAGTATCCCTTCCTCTGTCCTCTAGTACCCATTACAATACCATTTCTTTTTTTTTTTAATGTTACTTCTTATCAACTTGCAAAGATCAAAACCATTAAGTCTCCTGAGACAAAAGAGTGAATTATCTTTATGTATAGAGGAAATCATAAACCAGAATGACAACCCAACCTTAAACAAGCACCCTGCCTTTGGTAGCATGCCACCATGAACCGGTCTGGGGACACCGTAGATTAATTAGCCAAACAGTTACAGTCAAGGAGTCACCCAGTCAGGGACCAGAATCCAGTCTATTCTGAGGCAGATATGTAGTTGGAGATTTATTTTTTAAATGTGTGTGTGTGTGTGTTTTTTTTTTAAACCAGATAATCACCCTTGGTTTGTGTGGCACAGACTCTTTTAAGTAATACCCAAATATTATAAAACTTTATATAGATAATCTTTGAACTTTTGGTTAGATTTGATTATCTGAACTGTTTTCTTTCATTGACAGAGATAATTCATTAAACATGGGTTAAGCCACAGTGATAAACCACTTCACAGATACAAGGATGGCTATAATAATAATAGACAAAAATAGCAAGTGTTGGTGAGAATATGGAGAAATTGGAACCCTTGTACATTGCTGGTGGAAATGTACAGTGTGGGGAGCCAATATAGGGTTAAGCCTCGGACTGACCTGTTGGCAAAGTCACAAACAGGTCTTCTGAGTCTTAAACAACCCAATCCGAGAGGTGGCCACTGATTTACACGCGCTATCATTTAAAAAATAAAAAGGGGGGAATTTGCCAGAAGCCGGTCCATCCTTGCTGCTTGACACAGTCGCTGCAGGGAAGAAACATCTGCACAGCATATATTTCAAGGGACCTGGGGTATATGGCATACTGTTCTTAATATGTTTGCTCCCCTTCTTAGCACTATGTGTTTTAACCAAGGTCACCTCTCCGGGAAAGGTTGTTTCCCCAGGTGGGGATTTTTCCCTGGAGTTAGGGATTAACAGGACTAAGGAAGGGAATCAGTAAAACCCCTTAACTAAGTGCCAGGCGGGCAGTTAATCACTTTAATTATGAACAATCACGCTTAAGCTACATAATCTTTACTTAGGATAATCTCCTTCAGTTATTTCTTTGTAGCTTAACAGAACAATGGAGTAGTGACCTTGGACTGGAGATAACAAACGCCCTAACCTTTGGAAAAAAATGGATAGAATTAAAATCAAATGATATAAATACAGATGTAACAGGAGAATAAAGAGAGAACCTGGCTATGCTGATCAACTGAACGCTGTCTCCGTGTCATTCCTTCTTTGCCGTCTCCGTCCACACCTTTGGGAACCCCTGGACCTTTGGGGCTGGACCCCAACAGTACAGGTGCATTTGCATGGAAAACAGTTTGGTGGTTCCTCAAAAAAGTTTAACATAGAATTCTTGTGTGACCCAGAAATTTCACTTCTAAGTATATACCCCAAATACTGAAAACAAGGACTCAAACAGAGCATTGTGCATCAATGTTCACTGCGACATCATTCACAGTAGCCAAATGGTGGCAAAACAAACAAACAAACAAACCCAAAACTGTCTATCAACAGGTGAATGAATAAATAAAGGGCTGTATACACACAATGGAATATTATTCAGCCATAACAAAGGAATGAAGTTCTGATACATATTACAACATGGATAAACGGTGAAAACATTAAGTGAAACATGCTATACCCAAAAGGATAAATATGTGTGATTCCAATTATATGAAATATCTAGAATAGGCAAATGCATTGCCTCAAAAAGTGGATTAGAGGTTACCAGAGGCTAGAGGTAGGGTAGAGTGGGCATTAATTGTGGTGATGGCAGCACACCGTCATGCGCGTGATTAGTGCAGCTGAATTGTATACTTAAAATGGCAAGTCTTATGTGTATTTTTACTACAATAAAGTAAAAAAGAAAGAAAAGCAATGACATAATCATTCTATACTTTTCATGTGAAACCAGGGGGTCTATACACATTGATGATCTCATATCATCTTCACAGTGTTATAAGGTAAGGATCATTGTTTCAATTTGACAACTAAGAAAATTAGAGGCTTAGGGAGGGGCTCATGGCCAAAGAGCTACTAACTGACTGAACTGGGATTGGAGTCACATCTTAGTCCTTCCTCAGCATGAACTAGAAATAACGTAAATTTTTCTGTCTATCTACAATCTACTAAGATGGTTCCAACATAAATATTCATTTCTTATTTACAGTAGCAGATGCAGGCTAGTAGTGAAGAAGATCCCCGTGGGTCTCCTAGAGAGGATTTCCTGATTCTGCTTTCTCAAGTCTAGTTGATTATTTGTAAAAATAACATTTGCCTTGAAAGTGCCCCTGGAATGTGTCATGTATTTGGGCATTTGGGACCTCCATTGTCTAGAAGATATCCAAGTAGCCAGAAATGAGCAAAGATCACCTGCTCAAGTACCAGAGCTGGCTATGGTGTGAAGGCTGCAGCCTTTTTGCATATTTTTGAAAAACCTTTTCTTATCCCCACTCCCAATCTGCAGCTTTAGGAGGGTGGGGTTAGAGGGTGGAGGGGAATAAGAGCATTTTTCCAAGACTATTGAAAATGACTATGAAGCCCTAGCCAGTTTTGCTCTGTGGTTAGAGCATCAGCCGGAGGACTGAAGGGTCATGGGTTTGATTACAGTAAAGGGCACATATCTTGGTTGCAGGCTTGATCCCCTGCCCAGGTTGGGGAGTGTACAGGAGGCAATGAATAGCTGTGTCTCTCTTACAATAATGTTTCTCTCTGTCTCTCCCTCTCCCTTGCACTCTCTCCAAAAATCAATGGGAAAAAATAGCCTTGATGAGGATTAACAAAAAAAAAGAAGAAGGAGAAGAAGAAGAAGAAGAAGAAGAAGAAGAAGAAGAAGAAGAAGAAGAAGAAGAAGAAGAAGAAGAAAATCTACCCTTCCTGGTGAGGCAGCCATCTTTATTCACCCTCCCATGTCTGGTCCTTTCATTTTTGTCACTTTCTTGACTCCTCTTTATCTGTTGGACTTTTAAATGTTGGTGATACCCAGGGTTCTGTCCTTCTCACTTCTCTTTTCATATTATACTCTCCCCTTGACCTACTCATCCACAAACATGGCTTCACCTACCCCTGGTCCCTGAGGACATCTACATTTCTAGCCCTGATGAGTCTCCTGAACTGGGGACCATTGTATCCATTATATATCTCTAACTGGATATCCTCCACCATATTCATCATCTTCTTCTGAAACCCTAGTTTCTGTTGGAATGACAGCATCAACCAACCAGTTACCCAAACCAGAAACCTGGGAACCCTCTTAGACTCCTCTCTCTTCTTTTCCTTCACACTCCTTAGTTTTTCAGTCCTGCCAGTTCTATCTCCTATAAGTCACTAATCCATTCCTTCTCCATTCCATCCCCATTGTGTTTTGTTCAATTTCTTCTTAACATAACCTACCAGACCACTGAAGTAGACTACATTGAAGTAGATTCCCTACCTCCAGCCATATTCCTCTGCAACCTGTTCTCCAGGAAGTCATTAGACAAACAAACAAAACCACATTTAGTCATACTTTTCTTCCACCTAAAAGCTTTCAAGATAAATTTCAAACAACCAGGCTCAACATGGCTGACAAGTTCATTCTTGTTCTTTACAACCTTGTCTCAGGTCACTTTTCTACACACACCCTGAGCTGTAGTTACCCTGGCCTACTTAATTACAAAAATGGGCCATGGTCCATCTTGCCTTTGTGCTTTGGAACATTTTGTTTTCTCCACCTGGAATGTCTATCCACCCCCTCATCCTCCATCTCTCTGCCTAACCCTTACACATCCTTAGGGACATGCTCCCTATAGAAGTGTTTTCTGACTGTCCTGAGCTGATTTGGAGCCTTCTCCTCCATAGTTTTTCCTTATCAGAATGTGCAGAACTCTATTCTACTCCTTATTACGTTGTCTTAATATTGACTGTGCTGTGCAGTATCCTTACGAGGCTAATTATTGTAGGCAGGCACTGGATCACACACATGTTTGATACATAGAAGAGATGAAATATATGTTGAATGAATGCTCTCTACCTGGAAAACTATTCCTTCTCAGCCCAAAACAGGTGGTTCATAGACAACCTCTCCCAGCATTGATAGTAATCTCCTGAGGGCTCCTTGAGACCCCAGATTGGGAAAGAAAAGACATGTTGGCTGAGACATGAAATTCAGAGCATGTTACATAGACATTAGAGATATAAAGGTACTAAAGTCACAGGTAGGTGTTCCCCAGTCCTAATGAAAGCTGTTTTGTACCCAGGTAAGATAAAGTAAGGACTCTCCCAGCGGTTCTCAACCTGTGGGTCGAGACCACTTTGGGGGTCGAACGACCCTTTCACAGGGGTCGCCTAAGACCATCAGAAAAACACGTATATAATTACATATTGTTTTTGTGATTAATCACTATGCTTTAATTATGTTCAATTTGTAACAATGAAAATACATCCTGCATATCAGAAATTTACATTACAATTCATAACAGTAGCAAAATTACAGTTATGAAGTAGCAACGAAAATAATTTTATGGTTGGGGGTCACCACAACATGAGGAACTGTATTAAAGGGTCGCGGCATTAGGAAGGTTGAGAACCACTGCACTAGACTTTTAGTTACTACTTTGATACTCCCACATTTTATACTAGCTTGAGAAATATGCTCTAAGCAAGATGTGATGATATAATGAATACTAGAGTATCATGATTTAGAAATTACATGGAAAGTATATGAAGCAGCTAACATATAAAACATATAAAATTCTTTTTATCTGTATGAATCCTAGAAATGCTTATATGATCATTAGAGAATCGGTATAAATAGGAATAAATTGGCAAGATGAAAATAAATAATTTTCACCTGTATTTTATTATTTTTTAAATTGGACATCATGACATGGTCTTACTTATTAAAATTTCTAGACTAAAAACTGTCTTTATCTAGTAAGAAAAACACACATACCAGGTAATAAAGGTTTTCAATAATCAAGATTTGAAGGAGCAAAAGAAAAAAACGAAAATGACTGTTTTGCTTTAAAATGGACTATAATTCTCAATTCTGTCCACCTTGTGGTTCTATCTTTAAGGGGATGGAAAGAGAAGAAGAAATGGGGGAGGAGGAGAGAAGGGGAGAGAAAAAAAAAGAGTGAAGAGGAGGGATATTTCAGATTGATTTGTACCTTCTCAATAGTGGAATAGCAAACTTAAAAAACATAGGTCCTGAATTGTGTTTTACACACCAGCACTCGTTCCCCTCAAAGTTCTTCCTCCACTTAATGCTGCCTACCATTGTTGACCCTACTCTGGGCTCTGGGGATGGGCCCTGGTTAACTTTAACTGGTATGTTTTATCTCCTTGCAAACCAGAGCTGTTGAGGTAATGATAGCAGATTAATCCTTATGTGGCTAACACAATGCAAGGTGATGTTCCCCAGAAAATCTGGAAAAGATAGCCATTCTTTCTTGGGCTTGATTTGGTGATTTGAGGAAAGGGGTCTTAGAGCTGGAGTAGTCCAGGATGATGAAGTCATCCCATGAAGGAAGATAGCCCCAGAGAGGTAGAAAAACTGCTGACAGGTGTCTGGATGAAGCTGCCCCAGAAGCAAAGGCTACCTCTACCTTTTCATTTACACAACTGAATGCCTTTGTGTATTTAAATCAGCTTGAGTTGGAGTTTCTGTTCCAGCGAAAATGAAAATAATCATAATTGACTGGGGTATTCTTGGAAGTGCATGAATATCATTATTTGTGTCTCTTCATTTATTGGGCCCAGCATGATGCTTGTGCACACAGTAAGTATGCACACACTCTTATCTGTTAAAATCCCATGTTCTCACCTGAGATATGAAGGGATTGGACGAGTTTGCCTTTTCTGGGCTGATATTATGCCAGTTCTCACCAATGTGGCAGTACTGGTTATTTATATCATGTATCAATTTCAACAAGGACCTTTCTGTTTGTGCTTCTGCTGTGCTGGTTAAATATTTTAAATACCCTTCCTCTCAAGTCTATTAATTCAACAAACATTTATTGAGTGCCTGCTATGCATCGGGATAAGTGGGGGAGTGAGGCAGACATGTTCTGTTGTTTTCATGCATCTTACAGTTTAGAGCTGTGCTGATCAACATGGTAGCCACCAGCCATGTGTGGCTATGGAGCACCTGAAAGGTGACTGGTCCAAACTGAGATGCTCTTAGTATAAAATAAACACCGTGCTTCAAAGAGTACCCCACAAAAGTATATCATTAATAATTTTTATATTGATTACAAGTTGAAGTGATAATATTTGGGATATATTGAGTTTACATAGACTTATTAAATTTAATTTGGCTTGCTTTCTTTGGACTTTTTTTTCTGAAGGCAATGAAACTCTTTATTATTTTTATTTTTTGGTTTGGCCTCTTTTTTTTCAATCTTTAATTTCTTTATTGATTAAGGTATTACATACTTTTTAAATGTGGCTAACAGAAAATTTAAAAAATACATAGATGGCTCCTGTTATGTCTTCAATAGATGGCGCTAGTCTAGAGCAAGGTACCAGCAATTCTCACTTTTAATGTGTCCATGAATCACCTGCAAAATCGTGTTAATATGCAGATTTGTTTCAAGTAATTCTGGGTGAGGCCTGAGATTCTGCATTTCTTATAAGCTCGCAGGTGGTGTTGGTGTTCCAAGCAGCACACGTTGAATAGACTAAAAGAGACTAGAAGATGTAGGAAGTGGTAAATTAAGTACAGATTGAAAAATATAGAAAAAAAATAGGGATGTATTCATTGTATAAAGAATGAATATTAAGATAAAATAAAGATACCACAGAAGAAATAACGGAAGTAACTGTAGGGTGAGGACAGTCTTTCTGTCAAACTTTTAAGAAATGCTTTGATTTCTTGGGAGAGATTAAGTGTACTCTAAGTACCAACATTGGCGTGTGTACCTCTATGCATGCGTGAACAGTATTCAGTAGGTGAATTCCTCAAAGGTTTCTTGAGTTGACTTGGTGCAGGCATTGTACCTCCCAGCACATTGGGTAGATCTGACCAAAAATAAGATGAAGGACACATGCTGTTGCTTCTCAGACGGCTCATCATGGAGTTAGAGAAAGAGATAAACACAACTGACTTGATAAAGTACAAGAAGCACTAAGTTCACCTGATGCCAGCCTTTCTGTTGCCTCTCTATGCATAACTGCACTCTGATTTCCCTGTGGGAAATCTACACCTGCCTCCCAACACATTTCCTTAGTACTTTTGGGATGTAGACTGCTGAACTCCAACCTAGGGTCCCAGGGTGGAGTCAGTGGGTCAGCTGGGATAGACAGAATATATGTAGTGTTCTAAATGCACAGATTGGGTAAGGAAGGAACGAGGTTTCTGGGAAGAGAATCTGAGTTTCCAGTGGGATAGGAGTCTGCAGGTCCCCTGGCTATCTTGCTGACAAGAGGGATGGGATGGAAGTGCTCAGTGAAGCAAACACTGATACTAAGAAAGCTAACTGGTGCAGTGGAGAGTCAAACAGCTCTTTCGGATCTAATGCATAAACTCCCTTTAATTCTCTAAGTCAATAATTCCATTTGCTCAAGCAAGTATAATTTGCATTTTCTATTCTTTGTAACCTAAAGAGGCCTAACCAGTAAACCAATAGCATGAACAGACACAGAGAATGGGACAAGTGATTTTTCATGGGAGCATCTCAGAGCACTTGACATTTGAGTGAAATGCCTTAAATGACAAAGCGAGATCTAATGGAACTTTAGATAGTAGGGCTGTGTTCCTTGTTATATTTATGGATTCTGCAAATTGGGCAGGACTACTAAAGATGTCAGGTCAAGGCCTGGTAATACAAGAATATGTTCCTAGTCTCTGGGAGAGGCTCTCCCTGCAAAACAACAACAGTAAAAAACAAACTAGCCAGTTGCTCATTAGGAGTTAGGCATCACCTCTCAGAGTCATCTTTTCTGACCTTCCTAATCCACCAGAAATGAAAGAACAAAGTGTTTCTGTTAAACTTACAAACATGAGGTTCTCCTGGTTTTACATTGCAATGATTCTGGGAAATGCTAGTAGTTTGCTATATAGTCACAGACTATTTCTTGGACTCTTAATGAAACAGTTCATTAGGTATTCATGAGAATTACAAAATCATTTCCTCCTCAGTGCTTCTATAATTTGGAGAAATAACCAAATGGTAAAAGGAATCTGCTGGATGTTTTCATTCAGGTGCCATTATAGTTTTTGAATTGAACTTTTTCTAAATAGAAGGAAAATGCAGCCAAATTCCATAACCCTCAAAAGCTCTAAATAAAAATACACTGAAACCTTTCTAAAAGAAAAGCAACTGCTCATAATATTTTATTTAAAAAAACAAAACCTCTAAAGGTTACGAATACTGCATTTCTGCTTAGCCTAAGCAAACAAGGTGAGAATTTATAATTTTAATTTCAAGGAATATTTTCTTTTAAAAATATGTCACATATATGTACATACATTGCATGTATATATAATATATAGGTGTATGTGATACATAAATACATACACACATTTACATATTTATTTTGTAATAGTAATAGTAAAAAAAACAAAGAAAGGTAATGAAGAAAGATGCTAAGATGTTGCTGGAATTTGACTAGTCTGCTTTACATTTATTGATGGAAAATTAAGGTTCAATATTATTTTTCCTCCCTTGGAAATCATTTTTCTAGAGGCTTTTCCTGGTCTTGGAGCTACTATTTCTAAAATATACTTTCCTCTGCATGCAGAATGGTGGTAGTCTTTTCAGGTAAGAAATTCGCTATTCCATTTATGTCAGGGTCTATCCTTTGATAGCGTTTCCACAGAATGGAACATACAGTATTTTCTAGTTGAAGAACAGATTGCCTGAATCAGGTATCCATTGTTGTCTGTAGCTAAATTGGCGGGGGCCCAAGGTAAGTGAGCTTGCTTTGCTCTGTGAATCATCACTCCACCTAGTTCAAGTTCAGGCGGCTTCCCAGATTTTGAGATTTTCCTGGGAATTGAGCCCTTGCTTTAGCCTGAGGCTGGCTCAGAAAGGCCACCTTTCACCTATTTAATGAAATGTTTTGCATCGTAGCAGTGAGATATACTATTCAAATGGCTATATCTAGCCCCATCACTACTTAAAAAAAATCAAAACTCTTCAAGTCAGTTTTATTTCTTGTGTTATCAAATCGAATTTAATGTTATAACTTTGTTCACAGACTAATAAATAATATGTTGGATTAACCACACACACATACACAAAAAGCACGTGGGTGGGTGGGAAGAGATCAACCAAAGAACTTGTATGCATATATGCCTAACCCTTGAACACAGACAATAGGGTGGTGAGGGTCTGGGGCGGAGGGTGGG
>NW_005371173.1:5210598-5211417 GCF_000412655.1 Myotis brandtii
GGCATCTGTAATACTTTCTACAATAAAGATAATAATAATAAAAGCCCAAACGACTACTACTAGGATAATAAAGGTCTTTCTGTAGTTGTCGTTTGTCATATGTGCGTTTTTTTGTTTGCTTGTGGGGAAGCAGTCTACCTGCCCTCAATGTCATTTTTCCTATCCAAAGTGTCTAAAATGAGATGCAATGGCAAACTCCATACAGAAACACTTTTAGATTAATAAGAATGTCCAAAAACAATAATCTGGAGTAAACTTTATCCTTTGAAAACAAGTGCCAATCTTGCATAAATAGCGAGTGCATTTAGGGGAGATGGGCTATTTGGTGGGTTAGTTGAAGCCAAAACAAAAGAAATAATAAAGGAACATGCCTTGAATTTTTGAGCCCCCCTCGCTGCTGGCGTTTCCAAAAATCATTTTGACAAAAATGGCAGAAATTTATGCAAGAACAGGATAACGAATCCAGTTAAGAATGAAAATAATATGCATAGTACGTCAGGATCTAGATGCAGACTTTACAGCAATAACTGCGTTTTCCGTTCTCTCTCGGGGGTGGCCTTTTCTCCCCAGGAGGGACGGCCCTTCCTGCAGATCCTGAAGGACCCACCTCCCCTCCGCTCTAGTCGCGGCCGCAGAACCTGGTGCCCCTCCTCCCGCCGCCGCGGCCCCTTCCTTCTCGGTCGACACGGTTCCTTTTTCTCCCCAGGGACGGCCCTTCCTGCAGATCCTGAAGGACCCACCTCCCCTCCGCTCTAGTCGCGGCCGCAGAACCTGGTGCCCCTCCTCCCGCCGCCGCGGCCCCTTCCTTCTCGGTCGACA
>NW_005371173.1:5213374-5228338 GCF_000412655.1 Myotis brandtii
CTCCCAGCCCCGTGGGGGCGGGGCGGAGTGGGGTGGGGGCTGATAACTGGGATGGATGGGCTCTGGCGCGGTCCCTGGGAGGAAACTGAGTCCGCGATTTCGGAAAGCCTTGGTGGAGGGGTGGGTGGGGGTGTCTTGCTGCGGGTGTGAGAAGAAATTGGGTGTGTGAGGTGGATCGACCTTAGTGTTTGTTCTGGCCACGATCTGTGGTGATGGGACTGGAATGAAGACGGATCGGTGTTTTGGGGTCGAGAGAGAGAGTTGGTTTTCTTTTCCCTGAGTGCGTTTTAATTACATACCAGCAATAGGATGGGTAGCACCGAGGGCGTGCTCGCTGCCAGAAATTCTGGGGGTAGGTGCTATCCTCAGGCCCGTTTCATAGATGAGGAACCCCAGGCAGTGAGTCATTGAACTGGTTTGCCCAGTTTGGTTAAAAAAAAAAAAAAGTGCTCTACTTGTATATACGACCCCTCAAAAATAGCCTGGTCGGAACAACGTCTTTAAAATTATATGGAAGCTAGAGAGGGAACAGGCCTTGTGAAAGTGATTGCAGCTGAACAAAATGTCAAGCGGCTGACAGTTATTGAGCCTTTATAATATGCCAGGCACTGTACTAAGAGCTTTATGCATGGTGTCTTTATATCGTTAACAATCCTCTTGGTGGTTATCCCCATTTTACAGCTGGAGAAAACTGCAGTCTGGGTAGGTTAACTTGCCCCAGATCACAGCAAGTGAGAAAAAAAGCCGGGATTCAGAGTATCCTGTCTAAACATACAGAGCTCTCACCTCTTACCATTATACTAGAGGCTCGGTGCATGAGATTCGTGCACTGGGGGGTGGGGTGGGGTGGGGGGTCCCTCAGCTGTGCAGTCTGGGACCCCTCGCTCCCTGGCTCCTTACCACCACCTCCGCTGCAGGCCGGACAGGCTCCTGCCACTGCAGCTGTGCTTGCCAGCCCTGAGCCCAGCTTCTGGCTGAGCTGTGCCCCTCCCTGTGGGAGCGCACTGACCACCAGGGGGCAGCTCCTGCATTGAGCATCTGCCCCCTGGTGGTCAGTGCGTGACATAGCAACCAGTCATTCTGCTGTTTGGTTGATTTGCATATTAGGGTTTTATTATATAGGGTTTATTATACAGGATAGGATATAGGATAGAATAGGATAGGCTAGGATAGGATTCGGCTGCCTCTTCCTTGGGGCTGGCTGAATAGTTGCCACAGCAGGATTTTTGTTTGGATGGTCAGGAGAACTAGGTTTCATGATCATGACAACCTTTTTGTCTCCCCAGATTGGTGCCCAGAGTTGAAGGGTGCTGCTGAGTTGCTCCTCAAGTGTTTCAGAAGGTTATTACTAGGAAGAGGTGTTGTGACATGGGAGTCTGTTTCACAGACTTTATTCTTTTGTTTTCTGACATCTTCCTGTGCAGTTCTGACCCTATGGATTAGTAAGGCTTCTCTGGCATTAGTAGTCACTCTGGCAGTTTCTGTCAGGCTTTTCCTGGTTTCTCTCTTCTTCTACAAAAAGAATTAATTCTTTGGGATGGCAGTGTTGTTGGGTGTAGGGCAGAGAGGTCCATTGTATGTAAGGGTTGATGTGACAAGTCACCTAGTGTCTTTGGGTCTCAGGTACTGGATTGGTAAGACATTTGGACTGGATGATTTAAAGCTGAGCTGAAAGAAAGATGTAAGAAATGAAAGATGGACAAATTATGGGGAAAATCATGCCCTGTCTGGTTTTGGGGAGTCAGATCTCAAAGCCTCAAGTTCTTATTGTTTATGTGCTTCCCTGCTGCTTAAATAATTAGTTCATTCCTCATTTGATTAATCAGCGAGAGCCTTTTGACTCCTGTTGTGTGTCAGGCCCCATGTAAGGTGCTGGGATACAGTAGTGAACAGGATTGGTGTGATCCTTGACGTCACCGAGGAAACCAGAAAAACGACATGAAACAAATCATATGAATAAATATACAAGTACAAGTTAGGATGTGCAGTGAAGGAAAAATAGTGTGTGAATGAAGATTATAATGAGGATTGCGAGTTAGATGGAAATCTAGGCAGTTATTTGAACTGATGTGGTGAGATTTTACTGGAATGACAATCTTGCATTCTGAGGCTATAATTAAAGGTACCTAATGAGTTTGAGAACCTTTGAGCAGTATTTGTTCCTAATCAGAATGTCACTCACATTGAAAGATATGAAAATCAGATAGGGAACTTTTTCAAGTAGTCATTCTGCCTACCTTCAGGGTGCTTAAAGCTTAAATATTTCTGTAATGCGTAAGTTTTCCCCTCTCAAAGTGAACTTTTGGGAAGCAAGAGTCTTTATGTGAGATTTGGACTTGAGGATGGGATTTGGATGTTTTCAGGGAAGCCAGGCCCCAAAAGGTGACAGGATTTTCTAACTTGAGATAAGCTACATCATTATCAAAAGTATCCAGTATAGTTTATACTTTACAAAGTGATTCTTACCTCTTAGGAGATAAAAATGATGACATGATTTGGGAAATGTAAGCTGTTTAATATGTGAATATTTCAGTTGAACATGTATTAAGCCAATACAAATAATTTATTGCAATACATTTACTAAAGGCCATCTGCATGCAAAGCAGTGTGCTAGGTGTGCCATGGGGAATAAATAAAAAGATGAATTTGAGAAAGTCCTTGCTTTCAAGGTTTCAATTTAATGAATACTAATACTCAGATTTAAGTGTTGTTTTTCTCCCCTTTTTCAAAGTACTATCATGTTAGCCCATTTGATTCTCAATAGCCTTATATCATGAGCACAAATATTGAGAAAATGGAGATGTAGAGGTAAAGTCTCAGACATGGCGATAAATGATATAGGGGAGGGAGAAGGAGATGAATGAGATTTCGGGTGATCACTAGTTTACCATTTTGGAGCCATCAGTGTAGAGGTGATGGCTGAAACCTGGCATGAGTGAGATTGCCTTTGCAGAGACTAGACTAATAACAGGAGGAGGCCTGGGATGGAGCTGGGGAGAGGAGGCTGCCTTTGCAAAGAGACCTGAGGAGTGGCCAGGGAAGTGAGAGGACAGTCAGAAGCAGGTGTCCCTGCAGCCACGGGGAGGAAGGGGGGAGGAAGCGGTTAATACTGTGGAGTGTGCCTGTGAGAGGAAAATTGAGTACCATCATTGGATTTAGTAACTGGGAAAGTGTGAGCTGAGAGGGAGAGGTTGAATATAGTTGAGGAAAGTGTTACTTGTTAGTACAAAGTTCCACAGGCTAGGACAGTGGTTCTCAACCTTCCTAATGCCGCAACCCTTTAATACAGTTCCTCATGTTGTGGTGACCCCCAACCATAAAATTATTTTCCTTGCTACTTCATAACTGTAATTTTGCTGCTGTTATGAATCGTAATATAAATTTCTGATAAGCAGGATGTATTTTCATTGTTACAAATTGAACATAATTAAAGCATAGTGATTAATCACAAAAACAATATGTAATTATATATGTGTTTTCCGATGGTCTTAGGTGACCCCTGTGAAAGGGTCGTTCAACCCCCAAAGGGGTCGAGACCCACAGGTTGAGAACCGCTGGGCTAGGAGGAGGGCCACCTCTTCTATAGTAATAGAGGAGACAGGCCTGTGACTGACCTGATACAAATCAGTACCTTATCTTGGAGCCCTGAGCAATTTCCAAAAAATTGCCAAGAACTTTTCAATTCCTATAAAAATCAGCCCAGTTTTAGTTCACTCATGATAGTCTTTTTAGAACACCATACTACCAAAGCATTTCTTCTCTCTCTTTCTTCCTCCTCTCTCTATCCTTTAATTGATATAATAAAATCTGCACTTCTATAATTTGAATTTGGACATGCCTACATCTGTGCAACAATTACCACTTCTAAGTTTCCCTGTGCCTCTGGTTTTGTTTTTCTGGTATTTTGAATCTGGTGAGTGAGCAAAACCATTATATAAATAAAAGCATACATCATTTAGAAGGGACTGGGAAACATTAATCACCTAAGGACAAGAGTATTTAAGCTGTATGAAGATGGATACAGCATGTGGTTAATGTTGAGTGAGCAATACAGAGGGCAGAATAGCCAGAGAAAGGTCAGCTGAGCAAAAAGGAGAAATAGGCTGGATTTGAAGGAAGAATTGAGTCTGAGGAAGGTACTCAAATGGGGATGTCCAAGAGCAGGATTGACGGGTAAAATTGAGGCATCAACTGTTTTGAGGGACCAGGGAAGCTGTGAGGATAAATCATCCCAGGAGAGAAGCAAACACAGTTAAGTCCTGGCATAAACTCATTTATTTATTGCTTCCTTCAACTCAGAAAGTAACTACTGAATGGATTGAAGGTCCTAGGAATGGAAGGCCCTAGACCAGCGGTTCTCAACCTGTAGGTCGCGACCCCTTTGGGGGTCGAACGAACCTTTCACAGGGGTCGCCTAAGACCATCGGAAAACACATATATAATTACATATTGTTTTTGTGATTAATCACTATGCTTTAATTATGTTCAATTTGTAACAATGAAATTGGGGGTCACCACAACATGAGGAACTGTATTAAAGGGTTGCGGCATTAGGAAGGCTGAGAACCACTGCCCTAGACTGAGCAGCCAGCAGGTGAAGAGAGCCATGTGGGCTCTGAGTTGATACAGGAAGGGCATTTGGGTTCTGGCCCAGGTTGTTTCTAACCCTGCTGCTGTGGCTGTCGGTGGGCACTGCCGTGTGGCACTGTGCACAGCAGGCCTGGCAGTGTGGCATTGTCCCTGCCCGTTAGCCTGTTGGAGCTCAGTTTCCTTGTCTGTAATACTTTCTTGCTCACCAGAGTTATGATCTGCTTCTCCTACTTCAACCACAGAAGTTTCTTATTTGTACTTTACTTTTATTGGCACTGCAGTGATCTTCATTCTGGACCTTGACTTTGGCTTTTGTTTTTTACTGTAAGACTAAAACAGCCAGAAACCTTCTCTTCCCCTCGGAGACTGACTTGATCTCTGGACTTGTACCTCCTGTTTTGGGGAAGGGTGAGGTGAGGAATTTATTTTAGTTCCAAAGAAAACTAGAATAAATTAATTTGAGCACTTTACTTGACATAATTTTAATGTAAACAGAATTAACATTAATTGAAACTATATCACATGGATCAAAATCACGGAATCATTTTCCATTTGCATTATGTAACTTTCCGTATTGCTCATGTGTTAGAATCTAAGAATTTGTATTCATCATTTATTCTGGAACTCGGTCTGACTTATATAGGCTGATGCCTGTTTAGACAACATAGTGCCTTCCTTAGAAATTCAAAATATTTAGTCTGTATATCACTTTCTGAGGCATAAAAAGAATATCTGTTCTCTCTAACAGCATTTTGAGGGAGGTGTGGGGAGTTGTGGGAAGCAGTAGCTGGCTGGGAGTGAGGTCAGGGAAGGCAGTATAAGGAGAGGTTGGTGTGGTCCAGAGGAGTGACAGTGGGCTTGAGCTTGGTGCAACACTATTGCTTGAATCCTCAAATCTGGTTCTCTCATTCTAGTTTGTGACCACGGCAAATTAACCTCCGAGTTTCAATTTCTTTGGATAAGGATGATGTCTGTCTTATAGGGTACATGTGCTCTTGGGTGTGCATGCAACCCATCTCTGGGTGCTGGGAGAAAATGTTAGAAGTTGTATTTCTTGTTTTAAAAAATCTCTATATTTTATGCATGCAATGTGGTATTTACAAAATGCTAGAACAATAGTATATATACACAATACTTAAGGAGCACATGTTTGGAATGCCAATAGTTTTTACCAAAGTGTCTTGTGATCCATAGAATTTTGAGAAGGTAAGCTAGTAGATAAAAGCTAGGCTCATGCTTGGAGGCAGCTTTAGAGGTGAATTAAATTTGGAATGGGGTTGAAGAGCTTTTGGTGACTTGGCTCTGGGAAATGAATTGAAATGTATTGGATTTAGGGATGTGTCTCTGGGAGTTCATTTGAAAAATGGTGGACATAGTAAAACTGGCATGTGTAATATTTGAATTACTTTGTGAAAGTCTTAAACCGTATGTTCTTACACTATATCATGTGTTAGAAGATTACATGGTAGAAGTTTGCAAGGGATAAAACCCAGAAACATGAGTCAGTGTTAGAGAATTGCTCTTGGTGCCTGGATAGTTTACCCACAGATAACTGAGAGCTGACTGTATGCATGTTTAAGTTAATATTTATTTGTATTGTATGAAGCCAGAGGACAGGCATGTTAACTATAGGTAATTAATTAGTTTTGTGTTTCTTGTTAATTTCAAATTGCTTGATAAAATGATAATTGTATTTGCTGTCTTGTCTTTTTAGATAAGTCTAAAACAGTGGTCGGCAAATTCATTAGTAAACAGAGCCAAATATCAAAAGTACAACGATTGAAATTTCTTTTGAGAGCCAGATTTTTTAAACTGGCTATATAGGTAGGTACATTGTTATTAACTTAATTAGGGTACTCCTAAGGCTTAGGAAGAGCCACACTCAAGGGGCCAAAAGAGCCGCATGTGGCTCGTGAGCCGCAGTTTGCCGACCACTGGTCTAAAACATAATGTGTTCCTTTTGGGCTTTTTTGGGGGCAGAGTAGCTGTGTGTAATGCATCCCTCCACTGAAAAGACAGCTCTATGAGGACAGGGATATTTGTGCTTTAGTCACCCAGTGCCCAGCATATAGAACAGCAGTTCTCAACCTGTGGGTCGTGACCCCTTTGGTGGTTGAACGACCCTTTCACAGGGGTCGCCTATCAGATATTTACATTACGATTCATAACAGTAGCAACATTACAGTTATGAAGTAGCAACGAAAATAATTTTATGGTTGGGTAACAACATGAGGAACAGTATTTAAAGGGCCAGAAGGTTGAGAACCACTGATATAGAAGATACTTATGTTTGCTGAATGACTCAGTCTTTGCATCTCTGTCACCTAGCACAAAAATAGATGTGAGATACTCAGTAAATGTTTGTTAAATTGAGTTGAAAGATGTGAGTACAATACCAGGAAGGTTTGGAAGGCCAACAACGTGACATCAAAATGACCAGTATGCACTTATTAGTGGGAGCACAGGAATTCTCTAAGAGCAGACTCACTGTTGATAAAGTATGTATTTGAATAGCTAGCAGGTTGAGCAATATGTACAGATATAATTTAAAAATTATGTGATCAAGAAGGCAAGAAAATATGATGGATTGTTTCAGTACAACTGCTTGTTGTACTTTAATATCACCACTTGTCCCTTTCTCTGTAGCCTCTGACAATGTCCTCATGGCTTATAGGACATTTCTTTTGGCTTCTTTACCTTTCTTAGCTGGCTTTTATAGCCTGTCCTTAATCCTTATCTCTCTATATAAAAGCCTAATATGCTAAATGTCTGACTCTTTGTTCGACCAGTCGCTATGACGCACACTGATCACCAGGGGGCAGACACTCCCACCGGTGGGTTAGCTTGCTGCTGGGGTCTGGCAGATTGGGACTGGGCGCGACGGGCCGGACATGCCCTGAAGCCCTCCCGCAGTCCCTCCCTGGCTGGGCAATCTCCCTCTGTTCCTCCCCGCCTCTAAAATATTTCTTCTAGTTAATTTCCTTTCAATGTGCACGAATCCATGCACTGGGCTTCTAGTATTTTATAAGTGAACTAGAGCCTGGTACACGAAATTCATGCACGCAAGGGGCGGGTCCCTCAGCCTGGCCCGCGCCCTCTCGCAGTCCGGGAGCCCTCGGGGGATGTCCGACTGATGAATGGGCCTAAGCCGTTGGTCGGATATCCTTAGTGCTGTGATGGAGGTGCGAGAGGCTTCTGCTTCACTTGCCAGCTGTGAGTCCGGCTTCTGGCTGAGCAGCACTCCCCCTGTGGGAGCACGCTGGCCACCAGGGGGCAGCTCCTGTGTTGAGCATCTGCTCCCTGGTGGTCAGTGCATGTCATAGTGACTGGTTGTTCCGCCCTCGGGTCGCAACTGGCTCTCCGACATCCCCCGAGGGGTCTCAGATAGCGAGAGGGCACAGGCCAGGTCGAGGGACCCCACCAGTGCACATTTGGGGCCTGAGAGAGACGTGGGAGGTTGGCCAGCCCGGGAGGAACCGTGGGATCGTCTGCCTCCTGGTGGTCAGTGCATGTCATAGCGACTGGTCAACCAGTTGACTGTCTGCCCCCTGGTGGTCAGTGCATGTCATAGCGAGCAGTTGAGCAGCCTTAACATATCATTAGCATATTATGCTTTGATTGGTTGAATGGCCAACTGAATGACCAGACACTTAGCATATTAGGCTTTTATTATATAGGATATGCAGTTGACTCTTGAACAACTTGACAGGGGATTGTTAGGGTATAGTTGAAAATCCTCAGAAAACTTTTGACTCCCCCAAAACTTAACTACCAGTAGCCTACCATTAACCAGAAGTCTTACCAGTAACATAAACAGTTGTTTAACACATGTTTTGTATGTTATATGTATTACATAATGTATTCTTACAAAAAGGGAGCTAGAGAAAAGAAAATACTATTAAGAAAATCATAGGAAGAGAAAATAAATTTACAATACTGTATCTTTGAAAAACCCATGTATTTATTGAAAAATCCATGTGTAAATGGACCCGCACAGTTTATACTGCTATTATTTTTGTATCATTTTCTGGTTTTGACTCTATTATGGATAGATCAGTGATGACTCTAAAATCTACATCTTTAGCTTTGTCTACATCTTTAGTCCTGTATTTCTGACAGTATCCTAACTCTATTCTTGTCAGTGCTATACACAGTAGCCAACCCTCTACACATGCACTCTCAGAGGTTTCTGTTCTTTCTCCTATATTCCTCATATCTCTTGTCAGAAATGTTGACATTAACCTTCAAAGATTAATATTCACACATCCGCCCTAGCCGGTTTGGCTTAGTGGATAGAGCATCAGCCTGCGGACTCAAGGGTCCCAGGTTCGATTCCGGTCAAGGGCATGTACCTTGGTTGTGGGCACATCCCCAGTGGGGAGTGTGCAGGAGGCAGCTGATCGATGTTTCTCTCTCATTGATGTTTCTAACTCTCTATCCCTCTCCCTTCCTCTCTGTAAAAAATCAATAAAATATATTTAAAAAAATAATATTCACACGTCCTATATCCTATTGTCTTACCTCAGAAAAGTCTCTACAGTTGGTCCTGCTGCTTCTGTAACTACTGCCATAAACTCTGGACCTTTTCATTCTTCTCTTGGGTTCTTGTAATAACTACATACCTGGATTCCTTTCTAGTTTCTTTTCTGTGGTGACCCAAGTAATCATTCTGAAAAAATAAATTTGGTCAAATGCCTTGCTTAAAAACCTGTCTCACTGTATCTACAACATGTTTCTATATTCCATTTGCATTTCTAAATCCCCCCATATTTCCTGTCTTTCAACTATGTCAAGGTACTTGTGATTTCTCCTTCTGTGCTCTTTCATGGCTCTCTGTGTGAGGCAGGAGTGGAGGGAGGAATTGGAGCACACAGGGATCCATTTAGCTCTGTCTGTGGGACCAAGGAGTACTTCACGTAGAGGCTGCAGCTGAGTCTTGAAGTTCAAGGTTACTTTGACAATCGGTGTAGCTCCTGGGCAAGTATGCACTAATTCTTGTTCCACGTTTTATTAGCTAGTCTTAAAGATGTTTTCTTCTAGATAGACTTTGGGATTCATGTATCAAGTACTCATACAAAACAAACAAGTAACCAAGTCCTAGTAAGATTTTGTGATTGGGATTGTATTTGGTTTAGAGGTTAATTTTGGTGAATTATATTTATCCTTTCTACCCAGGAACTAGTCTGTCTTTTCGTATTTGAAGGTCTTTTAGTTTTTTTTTCTGTAGCTATGTATATATGTATGCATGTATGAGTATATATATATGTGTGTGTATATATATAATACACATAATGTTTAAGGTGTGTATATTAAATGTTTAAAGTTCCTTTTGTTATTGTGACTAAGAAATTTTTCCTTTTCGTTTTCCAATTACAAATTTTTATCGTGTACTTAATATCAAGATATCTTAGTGAATTCTCCCTCTAGTTGGATAGTTTTCAGATGGTTCTTTTGAGTTTTTCTTTTCTTGTCAGCCAATTATCTGTAAACAACGATGATTTTGTGTCCTTTTTTCCAATATTCATACCCCTCATATTTTTTTCTCATCATTGCATTGGCTTCTGTGACTGCTGCATCGGTGGTACACTGTAGCCTTCCAGGCCAGCATCTTCAAGTCCCTCTGCGGGGTCTTCACATCGCCTCCTCTGTGTGTGTCAAATCTCACTTTACCTCCATCTTGTAAGGACACTTGTGATGACATTTAGGGCCCACCAGATAATCCAAAATTGCTTCCTCATATTCACACCTGCAAAGACACTTTTCCCAAAAAAGGCAACATTTCTAGGTTCTAAGGATTGGGGTCCTGATACCTTTGGGGTCATTTATCAACCTACTGTAGTACTTAGTGTTGTCTTGAATTGCCCTGTTCTTGAATATCTCTGTATTTTTATAGATACTGTTATTACTGCATATAGTTCCCTCTCCTTGATTCCTTGGCCAGAAATATATGGATCCAGTCAACTCATCATGGTCAAGCTTTTGTGACTTTCTCCCCCGCCTCCTAGACAGAGGACTGCATTTGCCTGTCTGTTTTCTTAATATAGTCTATGTACTTCTCCAGTAGCTTTTGACATGGGAATAAGGTGTTATGGCAAAGTGACACAGGTAACTTTCTCATAATTTCCCTTGATTTGAGCAGATACCCAGTCTGTTTGTCTCTAGAACCTGACCTTTCAGTAAGCGTACACAGTTGAATTGACTTTGGTATTTATCGGCCGGGTGTAAGACATAAGATAAAAGAAAAATATTAGTATACATGGTTTTGTATGAACAACAAAATTTTAAGTACTATTAAAACATACATTGTATATTATAGTTTATGTAGAGTGCTTTCACCTGCTTTCCTTGTTTGCTCGTAAGGGAGTTTTATTTGGTATTTATTATCACCCCAGTTTTACAGTGAACCTGAAGCCGGGGTGTTTAGGGACTTGTCCCATATTACATGATGAGTAAGTGGAGGTGGGGCAGCATCAGACCCAGAACTTACTGGCAGGGTTCTAAAAGGAGCAAGTTTATTGAACATTTTTTTTATATGCAGTTAAACCAGTGTTACAACAAATAGTACCTTCAGTAGATCATATAAAGCATTTAAATAAAACAAGTACCTGTTGGCTTTGAAACAGCATGAAACAGAACTTTGTACCCATCCAGCTATACTGATGACTAGCATTCACAATGCCTTTGTGTTTTCCCAAAGTCCTTTATATCTACTGCATTTCATTTTTATACTCACTATAAGTTTTGTGTATTAGATCAATGGTGACATATGTGGAAATAAAGTACAGGAATGCTATTTCAAAGACAAAGATCAAACTTGACTAGTGGTGGGACTCAGGCTACAGTTTGTTGGCTTACTCCATGAGATTATTGATTGTAGGGTGACCAGCTCATCCCCATTTGCCTGGGACTTTCCTGGTTTTAATGCTGAAAATTTTGTGTCCTAGGAAAACGCCTCAGTCCCAGGCAAATTGGAATGGTTGGTCATTCTAATTACGTCTCACATGTGGTGGTGGACTGGACATGGGAATAGGTTTACCATATATAAAATACAAGGCACTCATTTAAATCTGAATTCCAGTGAACATCAAGTAATTTTTCAGTATATGAGTAAATGTCAAATACTGCATGGGATACATGTACTTTAATGTTTGTTCATTGTTTATCTGAAATTCAAATTTAACTAGGCATCTTGTATTTTTATTTGTTAAGTCTGGTAGTCCTAAGAGCGAAGAGAAATTTTGGTGTGTAAAAGTGGACCTAGATGCTTTTTAATGGACGACCTTAGTCTTCACACATTTGTCTACTTGAGGAAGCACCATCTGGCAGTTTCTTTTTCTGGGGTAAGGCTCTTGTCCTTTCAGTTGTGTGGGCAGGATAGATGCCAGAGGTCAGGATGAAGATAAGAAACTAGATTTGCCTACTGCATTAAAACGTGTGTGTGTGTGTGCGCGTGCGCGCTTCTGTTTGAAGCAGTTAGTTCTTTATTTGTCGGGAAACCCAACCCAGATCTGAACCCATTTCATCTTTGTTGGATAAGTCTGTGAAAGATCACCCATAGTGTTTTTAGACTGTATGTTAAAAAGTATGTTTGTTGTTGTTAAGATAGTACATTGACAATGATTCAAAATGGAAAGGAAGTCAAGGCTTCACCCAGCATCTTGCACCCATCGTTCATTCACCCTCTATGGTGACCATCTGGTCAGCTGGAAAATGAACTTTTGAAATGGACCTTAGAAATCTCATAGAGTGGTTTTTGCTTTTTTTTTTTTTTTAAAGCAGGGGAACTTTTCCTCCCTCCCTCAAAATTTGTGTGTGTGGAAAAGTACCTTCTACTAAAGAAAGAAATGGGTTCTTAGGGTTATTTAAATCTTCATTGTTGATGATTGCCACTATTACAAATTGATTTGGGAGTCCTAGGCATCAGTAGAATATAATCTTAAAAAGAGATTTAGCTGAATTCCATCAACATTAATGGTGAGCAAATTAAGATTTAGTTACTTGTATAAGGTAATTAGTAGCAGAGACTAGTGTCTGTGTATGCATGTATGCTTCAGCATGTATGTATTATAATTCCTATTCTGTGTCAACCTGAAAGTGTATAAGTTTTCTTGACCAATTTTCTGTTTCCTATTTGATTTTGTGCCAAGACCTAGAGTTTTTTGTTGTTGTTTTGTTTTAAGAACATCTGGCTTAGACTTTATCTGGAAAAGGAAGATGGAATAAATGTAGATTAAAAAAAAAAGTGTCTGCTCCTGGCCGGGTGGCTCAGTTGATTGGAGTGTCATCGCATGCACCGAAAGATTGCAGGTTCAATTCCCAGTCAGGGCACATACCTAGGATGTGGGCTCCATTTGGATAGGGTGTTCATAGGAGGTGGGTTCCATTTGGATAGGGGCGTTCATAGGAGGTGGCCTATTGATGTTGCTCTCTCACATCAATGTTTCTTTCTCTGTTTCTCTGTCTCCCCACCCCCCTCCCCCTTCCTCTCTCTCTCAAAATCAATGGACATATCTTCGGGTGAGGTTTAAAAAAATGGATCAGGGTTATGGAAGTCCTGGGGATTGTATTTGTGGTTCAAGAAAACTTTTCAAGAGTCCTATTGTTATTATAATAAAAGGATTAAAAAAGCTTACAGTAGATAACTGAAGATTATGGAAAGATAGTTGGTTCTATTCAGCTGCTTTTCAATTCTTTAAAAAATATATATATACATACATATATATGTGTATATATATATATTGATTTTTTTATAGAGAGAAAGTGAGAGGGATAGAGAGTCAGAAAATCGATGAGAGAGAAACATTGATCAGCTGCCTCCTGCACACTCCCTACTGGGTATGTGCCAGCAACCGAGGTACATGCCCTTGACCGGAATGGAACCTGGGACCCTTCAGTTCACAGGCCGACGCTCTATCCACTGAGCCAAACTGGTTAGGGCTGCTTTTCAATTCTTAATCTAAATATATCCATGGCAAAGACTTTCTGGTTTTCCTTTTCTTCCCTTTCTCCCTCCCAATATATGTCCTTAGGGCCAAAATTTTATTTTCTGAAGTTAGAATAAATAAAAGTTTAATTGCTTATTTATTTATTTATTGTTTTATTGCTTAAAGTATTACAAAGAGTATTACATATGTCTCCTTTTTTTCCCCCGCCCTTGACAATCCCCTGGCCTCCCCTAATTTAATAGCTTTCTTAAAAAGAAAAAGACCAAACTATTATTTTTTCATCAAATTTTCTAGTTGTGAACTGAAAATTTATCTAATCCAGATGGTGCTATGACTCAATTCTCTAATAATGTCTTTAACTGATGTTCTGGTCCAGAATTTTTTGACCTTGTTATTTGTTGTGTAGAGAAAGTACTTACATGCATTAATGATCTTGATTTTCAGCTGTACAGTCTAATTTCATTCATAGAGAAGTGACTGTTGAGTGGTCAGAGTTGAAATCTTCAAGGTTGTTAAAGATTGTGTTAATAGGGTTTTAGAAAGGAAAAAAAATCCTTTGTTTTTCCTTTAGTATAAGGGAGAGTGAGATCCACTGTATTATGTAGTACACTGTATTATGTTGAACTTAGGCAAATAACAATATTGCAATGAAAATAATACTCACTGAGAGTTTCCAAATTCTGGTGGGATCAAGTGGGGAGAAAAAGATAAATGTTTCAATTCTGCTTACAAAGATATAATTTACCAGATTGCTCTAAGTCATAGGTAGCTTAAGAGAAAAGGTTTCCTTATATCTGGAATATGAAAGATTAAAGAACCAGTACTATTTCAAATAAAAACTCATAAAATTATAATCCTCAGAGATTCATTGTCTTGTTATTAAGCCTTATTGGTCTTAATCTTACTGTTAGAAGTTTTATGAATCCAGTTTTTCATAGAGTTCTGCAAATTTTCACCCAGTTCAAAGGTATGATCTTAAAACTTATCAGAAACCTGTATTTTAGAGTATCAGAGTCCTCTTCATGAATCTCTGCAAAAAAGTATGAGTAATATGACGACTCTGTAAATGACAGGCTTAAGATGACATGGTTAAAGATCTCTGATTACATTGCAGTTGGCAAAGAAATTTGCTTTTTTTCTACAACACTGTATTTTCAGATAACAACTAGAATTACATCAGGACATTGTAGATTCTTTAGAATTTTATATAATTTCTGGAAAATTCATTTTAACACTATGTGCATATAAGTACAATATAATTATTTCTTATTAGACAAAAGTTTTTGTGTAATTTAGCATATCAAATAGATCTAATTAATTTTATTTCCTCCTTTTATAAAGAGAGATGTCCTTTGAAATTTCTCAGGGATCTTTCTGAAAAAATTTCAAAGTTATTTTCAGCTTAAGAAAAAGACAGTTCAATGCGGGA
>NW_005371173.1:5228488-5238648 GCF_000412655.1 Myotis brandtii
GCTGGGGGTTGGGGATGGCCGGGGAGAGATCAATGGGGGGAAAAGGAGACTTATGTAATACATTAAACAATAAAAAACTTAAATAAATAAAAAAAATACATTTTAGCCTTATCTGGTTGCTCAGTGATTAGAGCATTGTCCCACAGACTGAAGCGTCACTGGTTTAATTCTAGTGGTTCAAGGGCAAATCCTCGGTTGCTGCCTTGGTCAGGGTGCATGTGGGAGGCAACCAAGGGATGTGTCTCTCTCACATTGATGTTTCTCTCTGTCTCTCCCCCTCCCTTCCACTCTCTCTAAAAATCAATGGAAAAAAGATATCTTCGAGTTATGATTAACAAAAAGAAAAAGACAGTTTAATTTTGTATGTATAGGAAGTTTACCAAAAACACCAGGAGTTTTAAAACTCGGTCAAATAGGATCATAGGCTGTGAAACAATATTTAGTTATCTACTTAATCATGGTGACAAAGACTTTACAGGCAAATACAGAAAGAAAGTTAAATAGTTGTAAGTAAAATTTAGCTCTTTTAATATTAAGACTTGGTTTACATAAACAATAAAAAACCTGATGATAATAGAGCACAGGAAATGATTTTAATAAAACAAAACCTTTGCTTTTTCTTTATGAATTCTTATTAAAAAGCATACAGGGAAACTTTGTCCTTTTAACAGAGAAAGAACTAAACTCCAATTATGTATCAGCTATTTTTGATATTTAAATTCACTTATTTAATTAAATTTATTTAAATCTTATTGACCACCCATAAAATTTTTTCCCAAGATTTCCTTTCCACAAACCTTCTACAACTTGTCCCTTTTAGTTTGTTTCATCTTATTCAGAAGAACTTTTTTTTCTTTTTAGGGCAAACCATTTTAATTTTCTTAAAAATGTATTTGCTTGTATTAAAACTTTCACTGAAAACACATTCTATATTTATTAGAATTCTTAACCCTTAGAAACTTTAATTTCTAATGACAACTAAAAAGTAAGCAATAGCATTCTTTTTTTTTTTTTAAATATATTTTATTGATTTTTTACAGAGAGGAAGGGAGAGAGATAGAGAGTTAGAAACATCGATCAGCCGCCTCCTGCACATCTCCTACTGGGGATGTGCCCGCAACCCAGGTACATGCCCTTGACCGGAATCGAACCTGGGACCCCTGAGTCCGCAGGCCGACGCTCTATCCACTGAGCCAAACCGGTTTCGGCGCAATAGCATTCTTTGTATTGTTAAGTTTATGAATACACTTAAAATGTTTTTATTTTTTTTTTTGTTTTTTTTTAGAAAGAGGAAGGGAGAGGGTCAGAGAGAGAGAAAAATATAAATGTGAGAGAGAAAAATCAGTCAACTGCCTCCTGCATGCCCCCTACTAAGAATCTAGCATGCAAACTGGGCACGTGCCCTGACCAGAATAGAACTGGTGACCTTGTGGTGCATGGCTTGATGCTCAACCAACTGAACCACACTTGCCAAGGCTGTGTGTGTTTTAAATACTGCTAGGTTGTTTCAGTGGACTCTGGATATTGCAGTCTTTTGCATACTTGTGAAACTGTTGGATGAAAATTGGTATGGCTTCATTTTAATCTCAGTTGCAAGTTAAGGAGAACATATTGTCTATATGTATTAGCCATCTGCATTTCTTCTTTTTTGGCCTCTCTGTACATAATTCTTTGCCCAGTTTTCCTTTCTGTTTGTTGCTTGATTTTTTTTAATTTTTAGGAGCTCCACGTATTTTATGTGTTATTTTTTTCTGAGTCTTGTTTTCCTTTGGATTTTTCAAATGGTTTCATTGCAGAAATGTTAAATCTTTAAAATTTATGTGGAAGAATAAGCCTGTAAGAAATAATAGGAACATTTTGAAGAATAATGATAATGAGGGTCTTACCAGATATTTAAAGCAGTAAGTTCTCAAGCATTAGTGTACATAAAAATTACATGCATGCCATTTAAAAACATGCTACCACTAGAGTTTTGTGAGGTGAGGAAGGAGAGAGACATATCTGAGGAATCATCATTTTAAAGATTCTCTAATGTAATTCTGATACAATTGGTTGACACACCGCTGCAAATGTACTACATTTGGAATAGTATGGTGTTAGCAAAGCAGTTGACAGATCCAAGAAATGGAATAGTGTCCAGAAACAGATCCAAGTGTAAGTGGGAATTACTGAAGGTGACATTTTGGCTAACAGAAAAGGGTGGCTTATTGAATAAATGGCTTCAGGCAGTTCATCTGAAAGAAAAGGTTAGCTTTCTCCCTTACACAATATAGATAAGTAAACTCTATATTGATTGAAGATCTAAATGTAAAAATTATGCAAATACTATGAAAAATATAGGTGACCATATGTGGCGAGCCGGCATGGCCATGGCATACTCAGCCCCAGGGTGTCTTATGTGCCATGCCATCTCAGCCTGGTTCAGTGACCCTGAGAGGGGGCGGTGAAGGATGGAGAAAAGACAGACAAGAGAATGAGCTGTGTCTGGGTGGGATGCTGCTCCCGGATGGAGAGACAGCGCCATGGACTATAAGCCGTGTCTTTATTTTATAGCCAGATTCCACGAGACAAAGTAAGGGCATGGTCAAGATGTTTACAACATTCTCATGGGTTTCAATCCTACTAAATTACATGCATCTGAACTCTATCAAGCCCATATTACTCAGGCACGTGGGGCCATGTGTTAGGACCATAGGTTCAAGCTCACAACTACAGCTGTTGGCTATAATTGTGCTGGGAGGGCCCTGCTCTCCAAGCTGGGACTTGCACGTGGCAATGAGAGGACTGTGCCCTCTCATCAGTCCAAGACTTGAACCTGTCCAAAACACTGTAGCGGCTCCCCACAACCATACGTTTAGCCTGGGATGGAGGAGGCCTTCTTAACTAGATTGGGAACATGAAGGAAAAGATGAACAGATTTTCCAGTCTTTCACTGCTGCTTTGCTAATTCGTGACTATTTCCTTCAGAACAGAAGATCTTCACTATATTAAGCAGAAAGATTTCAGTTGTTGGGAAGGGCTGGAGGAACAGCTGCCACCGTTGCCATCTTCTGGGCCATCAGGCAGTGGGCATTGATCACAGCTGCTGGCTCCATGTCACACCACCCTGGCCTCCTGATCTAGGAGTAAAGGATTATCTCAGCTATTTTTAAATCTAATTTCCTTGCCTCCAGTTTCCGCTACCTTCAGGTTAGCTATCCTCTGTATACTCTTACTTTCTAAAACTATGCATTTGTGTACACTGGAATACAAACTAAGTTCCTTCCCCAGCCTCAGAGGCCATAACAATTTGACCTTTACAATTTGGGGCCTTAAACACCTGCTCTCATTTCCTCCTCATCCCCACCCTGTTCTACGGGGGTGGCTGATTGTTTCTTGAGCACCTCCTGCTTTTGGTGCTCTTTCAAATTTTGTAGTGTTATCTCTTCAAAATCTCCATTTTCTCTCCTCCTTCCCCTCAGCCTTTAAGATCATAAGTTGCTATTTGGTTTAAGAAGACTCAGAAAATTCCAGAACTAGCTTCTGCCTTTCACTGTACTCTTCCTGAGGTGTTTACACTTAGTGTAGTGATCAGTACTTAGTTTTATAGTTTTAGGTCTTATATGATCTATTTTGAGTTAATTTTCTGTATGGTATAAGATAGGGGTCTATCTCTGTTGTTTTACATCTAGCTATCCAGTTGTTTCAGCACCATCTGTTGAAAAGACTGTTCTTTCACTATTTAATTATCTTGTCATGTTGTTGCAAATCGATTGTTCATGATATAAGGGTTTATTTTGGACCCTCAGTTCTATTCCATTGACCTATATTGTCTGTTCTTTTGCTGGTGCCAGACTGTCTTGATTATTACTGCTTTATAGTAAGTTTTGAATTCAGTTTTGTCCTTTTTCAAGATTAAATTTTGACTCTTCAGGCTATTTTGAATTTCCATGTGAATTTCAGGATTAGTTTACAGATTTCTGTATAAAGGCTAGCAAAGATTTTGATAAGGGTTGTGTTGAATCTACAACAATTTGAGGAATGTAGCCATTTTAACAATATTGTCTTACGATCCTTAAACAGGATGTTTTTCTATTTATTTACGTCTTTAGTATCTTTAAACAATTTTTGTGGTTTTCACAGCACAAATTTTGTGCTTTTTGTTATATCTAATCCTAAGTATCGTAAATGTAATTCTTTTCTTAACTTCATATTCTGAATGTTTATTGCTAGTGCACAGAAATACAATTAATTTTTGTATACTCATCTTACATCCTGCAACCTTTGCTGAACTCTTTGTTGTATTAGTTTTTTAGTGGGTTACTTAGGATTTTCTTTTTATTTGGGGGGGCATTTTAAAACCTTTTTTATTATAAAGAAAACCATACAGGAAAGTAGAGAGAGTAGTATATTGAGTCTCCATATGCTCACCATTTACGATAAATAAGTATTAATATTTTGCTATATTTGATTTACATTCTTTAACTGAAATGTTGTGATATAAAATTACAGACATGAGTTTTTTACCCTGAAGTAGTTCATTATGCATCTCTACTTTGCCATCTTGACCAGAAGTCCCCTAGAATTTTCTATACGTTACAATCATGTTATCTGTAGATAAAAATGGTTTTTTTAATCACAAGATTATTTTATAATTCAAAATGCAAACATACAAAATTAAATTTCATGAGATAACATCATTCTCCTGGATGCTTAAGGTGCATCTGTTCTTTGCAGCCCTGATGCCTGGAAGTGGCAGGACCTTTGTTTTCATTGTGCCATTTCCTTTACAGAAACCTTCAGTGGTTCCTCATGACCTTTATGGCAAAACCCCAGGTTCTCTGGACTCAGTCTCCAAAGTACTACTCAATACATTGTCAGGAAACAGCGCCGCATGGTGAGCAGAGCTTTGGTCAGTTGGGAGTTTTGGCTTCTCACCAGCTGTGCGTGGGCAGATTTGGAGGTGTCCTTGTCTTGTAAAACTGCAGAGTTAGACTTTTGATTTTTTAAGCATCATGTCCTTTCATTCTTTGAACATATTTATTATAATAGCTGTTCTGATGTTTTGTCTGCAAAAATCAGACATTTGGGCCCTCTGAAGGACGATTTGTTGCCTGTTTTCCCCATATGTGTCTATGGATCATACTTTCCTGTTTATTTGCATGTCATGTAACTTTGACTTAAACTGGCTATTTTACATGCTTTATAGCAATTTTGAATTCTGATTCTGAATTCTGATTCCCTCCTCCCCTTTTCTGCAGCTTCTTGTGGTGGTGGTGTTTGCTTGTTTATTTGTTTAATAACTTGGCTGGCCTATTTCAGAGAAGTTGATCTTTTCTATAGTGTGCATCCTGTTGCTCCGCAGAGGGCACAGCCGATCCTGGATGCAACATACAGTGTATCATCGATCTACCTCTCCTAATGACTGTGTAGGATTCATGAGGAAAGGGACCAAGACTTCTGTTCACTGTTGCATTCCTTGTACTTAGAGTAGCATCTCAGTAAATCTGATGAATGCAATGCATAAAATGACCAAAGTTTACTGCCTTCTTGCTTCACAGCTTAACCTGTCTAAATTGAAAAGTATCTATGGGAAGTGAATTTCGTGTTTGCTAACTCCAGTTGCTTTTGCTGCCTAGAGTGAGAGAGTGGGAGCTCCTTGGGAAAGAATGCAGAGACTAACAGGAGTTCCTCTGGGCCAGGAGAGGAGCCTATGCTGAATATGCAAAGTGCTGCCATCCTAATGTAAAGAGACTGAAGAATAGGAAATGGGTACAATTTTGGTCTCCAATTCATTTGTAGGTCTTCTGGCTTGCTCCCTCCAGGCCACTGGGAAATGTTTGTGGATACTGGGGGTTAGTTTGGAAAAGCTGCATTTTTACAGAATGGTGTGAAAACTTTTCTGTGGCAACTCCATTGTTAGTAGATACAGTACAGATGAGTCTCACAGATATCAAGCATGGGTAGGACTTGTCTGCTGCCAGTGCACTAGCTGCTGCTTGATGGGGAAAAAAAATAATTTGCCTATTAATATGAAGAATTTTTCTTTAAAGTTATTTAAAATGATTTTGAACTAATTTCTTTCTCTTCCTTCTAGATTCTTACGGAAATCTGTTACTTCTATATTTTGAGCACTTATGAATAACCACGTATCTTCAAAACCATCAACCATGAAGCTAAAACAGACTATCCACCCCATTCTTTTATATTTAATACATTTTATCATATCACTTTATACTATTTTAACATACATTCCATATTATTTTTTGTCTGAGTCAAGACAAGAAAAATCAAACCAAATTAAAGCAAAGCCTGTAAATTCAAAACCTGAGTCTGCATACAGATCTGTTAACAGTGTGGATGGCTTGGCCTCAGTATTATACCCTGGCTGTGATACACTAGATAAAGTTTTTATGTATGCAAAAAACAAATTTAAGGACAAAAGACTCTTGGGAACACGTGAAGTTTTAAATGAGGAAGATGAAATACAACCAAATGGAAAAATTTTTAAAAAGGTAAGGTGATCTTTCGTTGCCTTTGAATTTTCTCTGCATAAGATGAACTTTTAGAAGTGGTGGCAAGGGACAAGACTGGCCTACTTCTATCGGATTTGCTGACATGGCAGGAGAAACAGGGTAGGAAGGGGGCTAGACTGTGTTCTAACCTCTTTGTAGTCGCCAGCACCGATTTGTCCTGAATTTTCACTAAGACATTAAGAACTCTTGCTGGTGTGGGGCACTTCTGCACCTGCATGTCTACCAAGGTTTGGGATAGAATGTCTAGGGCAGTTTTGGGTATGAAACCCTAAACTCCTGGCAGTTCCAGAAGCACCTGTGTGTGCTTGAGATTGCTCTAGGTTTTAGGGTGGCACCTGTTGTCTGTGGCACCTGATTTGAACGCAGCTTCCATTGGACACTTATCATGTCTTGTCCTTGGGTTGTGGCAGTTGCATGGATTTTAAGAATTTCTTTCCACAAATAGAGAAGAACCTGCCATTATTGATTTGAAGCAGGGGATACGACATCCTAGAGGCAGTATAACATAGTGGTTAAGAATCTGGATTCTAGATCCAGAGTACAGGTTTAAATCTCAGCTTTTTCACTTACTAGCTATATGACTTTGGAAAACTTATTTAGCAAATTTGCCTCAGTTTCTTTATTTGCAATATGGAGATAATGATCATGGCTGGTATTTATCAGCATTTCTTTGAGCAAGGCTGTTGTAAGAGCTTTACATATATCAACCTATGTAAAACTTACAATAGCTCTATGAGTTAGTGTTATCAGACTTACTTTAGATGACAACAGGGAGGCACAGATAGGTTGAGTAACCTACCCAACGACATTACAGCTAGCAAGGGGTGAAGCCAGAACTGGAACCCAGGCTGTCTTGCTTTATTTGCGATTCATCAAACTTTTCCAGAAGTCTTTAAATAAACTCTGGTACAGAAATCCTATTATATTTCCTTGTTTGAAATTAGGCTCATTAGAAAGTGAATTAATTTTTAGGTTTTGTAGATAATAGATGAGGCAGATATTTTCTGTTAGCCTTCCTCAATGGGAAAGGGTGCTGTGCTAAGGCTGTTTTCTGTTGGTCTGAGTGGCAGCTGTGGGCAGTTCTGCAGATTGGACAGTGGGTGTTTCCACTGCACGTTAAACAAGCTAGGCTTTTCTCTCCCTCTTCGTCTTCTACATGCACCCATTGTATTGCAGCAGGAACAGTGAAAAGGGGACGACCATTTACAGCTGATGTAAGAGTGGGGTTGTGTAGGCCATGTGGCTTCTACTCAGAGGGCTTGCCAGCAGCGAGTGCAGACGTATTTTTTGATGAAGTGTGCCTTCATTTCATAGATTCCATATTTGAAGACAATCTTTAATTAGGAGAAGAGAGCTAATGAGGTAGCAATATCTAAATGTTTCCTCTCCGTTTTGAGGGGCTGAGCTTTGGGAATTAACTCTAGAGTGTTTGAATTAATCTGATATGTTTGAAGCAAAGATACTCCACCTTTATTTCCAATTAATGATCTGAAGCTTTGTTTCCATCTTATCCTAAAAGTATATGAGCTACAAGGAGGGAGGTAAGTGGAAGAAAGCAGGCAGTGTGATGATTCTGCTCTAACTATGCCCACAATAAGGTGGGCATCAGTGTTACCAAGACAGGCCTTTTTCTAGGGGGCACAAATAGAAAGACAGAAGCAAAGAAGCAGAGGCTTGGCAAGCTCTTTCAGGACTGTTGTCTTCCATTTTAAATGTCATATGGTTTTATGAGGCTGTCACAGAGCTAAGCACCTGGAATGTGTCAGCATCTCCTGATTGCAGCCTCCCCAGCACCAAGTGCATTGTTCCAGCATATTTTGAAATGAAGAACTGTGAAATTGTTGGTCTGCAGAGCATCTCTAAAGTACATGTACCTGAAATAGAACAAAGTTGCAAATAACAGAAAAGAGCACAAGGCTGGTTCAGACATGGTGATCTAACCACCAACAACACTACATTTTTTTCTTATATTTTATACACATTAGAGAGAAGAAAACAAGGAATTATATAATTAGAGTGCTTACAGAGAGATTTCACTATGACATTCCCTCTAAATTATCCAAAAAGATAACAGAAGTCCTTATTTTTGTTCTTGGGGTTGACTTTGCTTTCTCTTCCTCGTCCTCAATGCCTACTTTTGTCTCATTTCTTGCTGCAGTCACATTTTTTACCCTGTTTACATAGTGCATGATACTCATTTTCTGAGTTATAGGACATTAACATTGTAATTAATCTATGCAGTGGTTCATCTCTTGGTCAGGGTTTGTGGTTTGGTTATTACATTACTCTCCCCGACCAGAACTCTTGGTTCATCTTTCCATACTTGTTCCCCTCTGTCAGCCCCTTTGTTGAGGTACTATCCGGACCAAATGGCTCAAGGGAAAAAAGCAGGAGTCTGGTTTTCCCCCTGCTCACAGCCCTTCCCCCTCTTTAAAACTGGCCTTGTGCTTTGTTCAGGAACATATGAGATTAGATATTTGATAATGCTAATAATGAGGCTCTCTTATCTCAAAAGAACACAAAAATAAATTATTCTAATCCCTATTCTAATCCACTCACACAGCAGCTGAGGCAGTCTTCTATGAGCAGCTCACCTTCCCTCTGTCCAGTCACATCCCAGCTCCCTTCTCTAGTGCAGGCAAAACAGTGTGATTTAGTACTTGGGTCCTGGGATGAGGTTGCCTGGGTCAGATTCTCATCCTGTTACTAATAGCTGTGTGATTTTGAGGAAGTTAATATTTCCTCTATGCCTCAATCCTCTCATATGTAAAATAGCGATAATAATAGTAGCTATGTCTAGAGTTAGCGTAAGAGTTGAGTAAGCTAATTCTTGCAGTACACTTAGCACCTAGCAAACGTTAGTAAAAATTGGCTGCCTTCCTCATTATCATCACCATGATGATTACCAACCATCCAGATTGTTTGAATATTTGCACTTTCTCTGCCTCCCTCCCCATAATCTATATATATAAAAGGCTAATATGCTAAGTGTCCCTCTGACTGCCCAACCGGTTGCTATGGCACACACTGACCACCAGGGGGCAGATGCTCAATGCAGGAGCTGCTGTGATGTGCACTGGCCATTTGCAAAGAAATGGCACCTCGGACCTGGTGCCAACAAAGCAACACTCGGCTTCCCCCAAGTGGGACACAGGCCCTGCCACCTACCCAGAGCGACAGCCAAACAAATTGCAGCCAACATTGCCGAGACCCCATGGCGCAAAATGTGACCCACAGCCCAGCCTGGCCCAGAAACGGTGGTTGTGGGCGCCAGGTAATGTCATCACGTAGCAACGCCTGGCTTCCTGTCCCTACCGACTAGCCTCCTTGCAATTTCTTCAGCCCAGGAACACGACCTGCTTTATAGCCAGGTACAAACATTTTACACTTTAACCAAATGTCGGTGAAGCATTTTCCTGTGCCTTATCCCATTTGATCCTCACAGAAGCCCTGGAGTAGGTAGACAGGAGACTCGGTAGAATCCTATTTTTATTAGCCGGAAAACGGAGATTTAGAAAGTTTAGAAACTGGACCCGACTGAAAAGAAGTAAGAAATGGTGGACCTTGAAAATGATTTCAGGTTTTGTCACTGCGCAGAATATAATCAAACACTGATGCAGTTAAATATTTTACCCTTTGTTCTCC
>NW_005371173.1:5238834-5251410 GCF_000412655.1 Myotis brandtii
CATGTTTCGATCTGTCATTGTTGATCGTGAATTTGGTTGACACTTCTATTATAGAGAAAGGGCGAATAGTGACATTAAAATATTTCTTCTAATTAATTTCCTTTTAATGTGCACAAGTTTGTGCACCAGGGACAAACTTGGTGCACCAGGGACAAACTTGGATAAACTCTAGTTTGTTTATAACGATCTTTGCTTGCAGAGAGAAAGGTTAAATGAAGCCAGCTGTACTTTGCTAAGGAGGCAGGAAAGTACATAATTTTGAAATATTTCTTTTCTAAATGGTTATAGTAAAAAAAAGTCCTGTTGCCTATAGGGGTTAGCCTCTCAGTGACCCGGAATTTGATCTTAATAGACTGTCTCATTCTTCAGGTTCCTGAATGATTATTTATGTGCTTTTATAGAATGTTCTGTATGTTATCTTTATTGTTTTCTTTGAGATAAGGGAGCCTCATTATTAGCATTATCAAACATCTAATCTTATATGTTCCTGAACAAAGTAAATTAAGTTCTTGTGTTCCAGGCAGTGCTAGTGTGAATGATAACATTCATATTTACACGTGTATATCATACCTGTCATGGAATAAAAATCCAGCCAATTTTTTTTTTTAAAAATATATTTTATTGATTTTTTTTTACAGAGAGGAAGGGAGAGAGATAGAGAGTTAGAAACATCGATGAGAGAGAAACATCGATCAGCTGCCTCCTGCACATCTCCTACTGGGGATGTGCCCGCAACCCAGGTACATGCCCTTGACCGGAATCGAACCTGGGACCTTTCAGTCCGCAGGCCGATGCTCTATCCACTGAGCCAAACCGGTTTCGGCAAAATCCAGCCAATTAAATGTGAGGGAGGAAAGTTACTATAAGGATAATCTTAATCTTCCCCTTAAGTTTACTGAGAAGAGGGACAGACCCAGGAAGTGCATGCTCCTTGAATTCTGTGCCCCAGGCGCCTTGCCTTATCCTAGTTCCTGCCCTGGCCCATCCAGTTTGAAGAACAGAAAGAACAAAGTTGTATTTACAGGAAGGGAGTCAGGGAGGAGGGCTGGAAATGAGCACAGGGAAACCTGCACTGCTAGGTCCCTTAGGGCCTTTAGGCCAGGTAAGGTTTTTGGACTACATTCCTACCAGACAGGGAAAACACTGTGGAGTATTAAACAGAGCAATAAGCTAGTTTATATAGTAAAAAACAACAACAACACTCATTACTGTAGCGAGAATGGGTTGTAGAGGAATAAGAATGGAAGCGGGTTGCCTAGTTGGCATTCATTAGTTCAGGGGGAGAGATGGACTAGGGGTGATCAGGAATGGACATAGAAATTTGGGAAGCTCTTTGAAGCACAGTCCTTGTGAGTTTGGCTTTTGTCAGGGACATTTCAGCCACTGTAACACCTGAGGGACTGCTGCGAAGAGTGTGGGTACAGATGGGTGAAGGTTATTGAACTTGGTGGTAGGTAGTTAAGGGAGTTTCTGTTTAATTTCTAATTTCTCGGTGAAGTATCATCACCTGGAAGTGGAGAAGGGTGGCAGAGGGTTAGAAAATGAAGATGCTAGGGAAGTGGGTTTGGATTTCTAGGTGGTGAGATCTATGATTCTGGATTAGCAGTTGTCAGAAGTATAGGCAGGGAATACATAAATGTAATCTCAGGCTGGGCTCACCATAGGGACAAAATTAGGGTTAGAAACTTCCAGCACAAGTCAGATAAAATTATGGGGTCCTCTAAATGTAACATTTATGGGAAAGATGACTACTAGAAGATTCAGTGTTTTAAAGAATTAAATGAAAGTCAGATTTTGATTATGCTTGTGTCAAACTCATGATTTGATTTCTGTGTCACAAAGTGGCACCATCATATGGTTTTACATAGTTGGACTATATATATGACTAGAGGCCCGGTGCATGAATTTGTGCACCAGTGGGGTCCCTCAGCCAGGCCTTTGGGATCGGACCAAAACCGGCTCTCTGACGTCCCCCGAGGTGTCCCGGATTGCAAGAGGGCGCAGTCCAGGCCAAGGGACCCCACTGGTGCATGATCGGTGCTAGGGAGGGACACGGGAGGTTGGCCAGCTGGGGAGGGACCGTGGGAGGGCTCCAGGGCATGTCCGACCCATCCCAATCACCTGGACCCCAGCAGCAAGCTAACCTATCATAGTGTCTGCTCCCTGGTGATCATAGCAACTGGTCTGCTGGTCAACTGTTTGCCCCCTGGTGGTCAGTGCATGTCATAGCGAGCAGTTGAGCAGCCTTAGCATATCATTAGCATATTACGCTTTGATTGGTTGAATGGACGACTGATGACCGGACACTTAGCATATTAGGCTTTTATCATATAGGATGCCTTTTCGGAATACATACATTCTCTGACACTTAAAAGCTAGACATTTAGATTCTTGAATCTAGGAAGTAGCTAGGAGGTAGCTCATGCTTATCTTTAGAGTGTAAAATTCTTAATTGCAATCCAGTTCCTGCATGTTTTGGCCCAATTCTCATCTGTCTTCTCACCCCCACAGAGCTCCTTTTGAAGTTTTGGAGCTCCCCATGCTGAACATTTTGTGGGGGTGAAGAGCAAGGTGAGAGTTTGGGACCACTAATGTTAAATAAATATTTTAAATACAGTCATGTTATCCATCAAAATAAGTATTTCTTAAGTTCATTATGGAATAGGACACTAGAGGGCAGCATTTATCCTTTTTCAATTTTTATCTTCATCTTATTTCTGAAAATCTCTTAAGTGTATGCATTTTTGAAAATGAATATGGTTTGATGCTTTTTTAAAAAATATATTTTATTGATTTTTTACAGAGAGGAAGGGAGAGAGATAGAGAGTTAGAAATATTGATGAGAGAGAAACATGGATCAGCTGCCTCCTGCACACCTCCTACTGGGGATGTGCCTGCAACCAAGGTACATGCCCTTGACCAGAATCGAACCTGGGACCCCTCAGTCCGCAGGCTGATGCTCTATCTACTGAGCCAAACTGGCTAGGGCTGGTTTGATGGTTTTAAGGTGTGTGACATATATTGATGACAAAGCCATATTTGGGAACTATATATTTTTGCAGTGAAAGGAGCTTTTACATCAGTTTGTATGTAGTTGGGGATTTATAGTCTGATCTAACTTAAAGATAAAAATATGTTAACCAGCTTTAAAAGGAGATTGTTACTAATGTAGACTCAATGTTATCTGAACTTCTGGAAAGCACAGATGAAATATTGAATGTCTGGTGGTGCCAGTGAGTATTCTGGTCCCAACCTGGTCACGGAAAGAGAGACTTGTTCACTTCGCTTATCCAGTGTCAGATACAGCCATTCAAATTGAATCGTCACAAACATTTTCTTAGCCTTGGTCTGGCCAGTTTTCTTTTTGTGTATTGTATTTTACCATCTGATAGCGAATCCAAGAATTCATAACTAAAGAAAAAATAAAATTTTGGTGTCAATAGTACTTGATACTAGGCTAAATTTTCAGTTATTAGCCAAATCCTTTAAGTAAATGAAATCTATAAGTGAATTATTAGTATATGACCCTTGAGCCAGAAACGTGACCTTTAAGATCCTGTCAAACCCTGAATATTTTTGAAAACAAAAACAACACCTCCCCCCAAAATACAGTTAAAAATTTAGCATAAAATTTGAATTGTCATAGAAGATATCACAAAATAGCTAGTTTTTAAAACAGATTTTTCACTTGAAATCCATTTTCTTTTTGTTAAAAAATAGCTTAATTACATGCAAACATAACTTTCAGTCAAAATTTGGAACACATCCTGGCTTTCTAGGAATTAATATTTTGGTTATATTGAAAGCTATTTGTATGTTTTTTGTTTGTTTTACCAGGTTATTCTTGGACACTATAATTGGCTCTCCTATGAAGATGTCTACGTTAGAGCTTTGAATTTTGGAAATGGCTTACAGGTGTTGGGTCAGAAACCAAAGACCAACATTGCTATCTTCTGTGAAACCAGGGCCGAATGGATGATTGCTGCACAGGCGTGCTTTATGTATAACTTTCAGCGTACGTGGGCTTTCTTTTTCTTGTCTTCTGGAAGAGTGGACCTAAGTTATTGTGGGAGAGATGATACTGACTTTTATTAGAAATATCTCTTACAAGTAAAATTCTGATGTTATTTTTCACTTTGCATTCAGTCAGTGGAGAACTTGTTATTAAAATTACTGATCTGTTTTTGGAAAAGGAGCTAGTTGTGGAACAATTGGTGCAGTCACTGTAGTAAGGGGACTTGAATCTACTAATAGGGAACTATCTGGGTATAAGGAGCCATGCCTATACACTGCTATAATCTCTCAGGATTTCCCCTTTGAAGGTGGCATCATTTTGTTAGGTCACTTCTATCAGAGGTAGCAGTTGCCCTTTAAAACACTTCCAGTACTCAAATCCAGGTGCTAGACTAAATGATAGAGAATTTTTATATTGTATCTATTTGAGTGGTATTCATGAGGCCTCAGTCTGTGAGGTAGTCCTGGAAGCTTAGTTGAGAGTTATTGGTGCCAAAATGTGATGTTAAGTATGGACATTGTCTTATCCTGTAGATCAGGTTTGGGGAATGTCTGGCCTGCGGGCCATATCAGGCCTGAGAAATCATTGGGTCTGGTCCTGCCAAGGTATTAGGGGTAGTTAATTAAATGTTTGACCAAATATAGTAGACTAATTTTTAAGTTGATAATTTTGTATGGCCCCGAGAATGATGTTAAAACTATCCAAATGGCCCTTGGCAGGAAAAAGGTTCCCCACCCCTGTTATAGATGAAACAGAAAAGGCACTTTTACCAGATTTCTTGCTGTAAATGCCTTCACTGTTTTTTTTCCCCTTTTAAATTGTTACACTTTTTTATTTCCACAGGTTTAGGTTTATAAAGTGTTTCTTTTGAGAAGCTTTAATCATTTCTTTTACTGTTTTTTTCCTTTTAAATTGTTACACTTTTTTATTTCCACAGGTTTAGGTTTATAAAGTGTTTCTTTTGAGAAGCTTTAATCATTTCTTCTTTTCACTTTAAGTCTATTGAATTAAACAGAAAGCAAATAAAAATCTACCATATTATTTAATTTCAGCATTTTAAAGAATGTTTTTCTTTAGATTTTTCTGGGATAAGCAGTACTGACACTTGTTCATGCTATTACTGTAACATGTAATACCTTAAATCTGACAATGTGTTATCTTAATTGGTATATGTTTTTTTTCATATTTTAGTATCAAGTAGTTAACAACTGAGATTTGACATTTTAGAAGTCAGATATGATTACTTCTAATATGACAGTCCCATAGTAACATCTGTAGGTGAAACAAAATAAAAGTAAATATTTTTAAATTTTAAAGTATTGGAAACCTTGGGGGAAGTTAGGATAGAGTGAGTAGGCATAATGTTAATTAGCGTATTAAAAAATTTAGGAAAACAGTACATTTAGATCATAAACTATGGATCTAATGATGGAGGGTTCAGTATGCTCCCTTCTGATTCATGTCCACTTTCAAAGGCTTTACCTACATTTAGTATACCCTTGAAATGTCCAAGTGTTGACTTGCCCTTATTTTCCCTATAGTTGTTACGTTGTATGCGACGCTAGGAGGTCCAGCAATTGTTCATGGACTAAATGAAACAGAGGTGACCAACATCATTACGAGTAAAGAACTCTTGCAAACAAAGTTGAAGGTGAGGACTGGAGTTTTTTTAATAACTGTCCGATACTTTTGAATTTTCAGTGTCATGAGCTCTATTGTTGATGCTTAGTTCTTTTATGATCTTTAAAATCCTTATTACCTTTATAAACTTATAGGAATATCATTTTATTCCTTTAGTAAAGAAAAAGTGGATTTCATATATACATATAACTAGTGCAAGAGAGTTAAAAAATTATTAATATTCCCATATCTAAGGTGGAGTTTATAAACCTTTTCTTTATTGTACTCATCTATTTTCTAGTCTATTTTAAATTAAATTTTAGTTTTGAAGGGTTATTTTTAAACTAATAATTTTATTTCTGAAGCATTGATTCATTATGAGTTTTGAGAATTTTTTAAAGGGAAAAGAGACTTTATGAAACTACAGGAAAAATTGGCTTCGTTAATTTCTAGATAACTCCCTATTAAAAAATAATTTCTGATTTAAAAAAAAAATACACAAGTTTATAAATGAATGCCATTCCTCCCCCTTCCTCTGCATCTATTAGCCTCTTATTACATAAGGGGATTGGCTCCCTGCAGTTTAGACAGCCTATGTTTACCAGTACATGCCCGTTTTGTGAGGAAGTAACTTTGTTGATCAGGGTTTTACCAAAGAGCAGAGATACCAGTAAATGTGGTGCTAAAAAATAGTAATTTAAATTTCAGACCAATATTTCTTCATCTGAAAAAGGGGCATTCATACCACCCCCCTTTATTTTGAGGCAAGAAGGTAATAATTCATTGAATATGGTGAACTCCATTGATCTATATGTCTGTTCTTGTGCCAGTACCAGGCAGTTTTGAGAACAGTGGCTTTGTAATACAGCTTGATATCTGGTATTGAGTTTAATCATTTCTTAAAGTCACTTTAAGTCTATTGAATTAAACAGAAAGCAAATAAAAATCTACCATATTATTTAATTTCAGCATTTTAAAGAATGTTTTTCTTTAGATTTTTCTGGGATAAGCAGTACTGACACTTGTTCATGCTATTACTGTAACATGTAATACCTTAAATCTGACAATGTGTTATCTTAATTGGTATATGTTTTTTTTCATATTTTAGTATCAAGTAGTTAACAACTGAGATTTGACATTTTAGAAGTCAGATATGATTACTTCTAATATGACAGTCCCATAGTAACATCTGTAGGTGAAACAAAATAAAAGTAAATATTTTTAAATTTTAAAGTATTGGAAACCTTGGGGGAAGTTAGGATAGAGTGAGTAGGCATAATGTTAATTAGCGTATTAAAAAATTTAGGAAAACAGTACATTTAGATCATAAACTATGGATCTAATGATGGAGGGTTCAGTATGCTCCCTTCTGATTCATGTCCACTTTCAAAGGCTTTACCTACATTTAGTATACCCTTGAAATGTCCAAGTGTTGACTTGCCCTTATTTTCCCTATAGTTGTTACGTTGTATGCGACGCTAGGAGGTCCAGCAATTGTTCATGGACTAAATGAAACAGAGGTGACCAACATCATTACGAGTAAAGAACTCTTGCAAACAAAGTTGAAGGTGAGGACTGGAGTTTTTTTAATAACTGTCCGATACTTTTGAATTTTCAGTGTCATGAGCTCTATTGTTGATGCTTAGTTCTTTTATGATCTTTAAAATCCTTATTACCTTTATAAACTTATAGGAATATCATTTTATTCCTTTAGTAAAGAAAAAGTGGATTTCATATATACATATAACTAGTGCAAGAGAGTTAAAAAATTATTAATATTCCCATATCTAAGGTGGAGTTTATAAACCTTTTCTTTATTGTACTCATCTATTTTCTAGTCTATTTTAAATTAAATTTTAGTTTTGAAGGGTTATTTTTAAACTAATAATTTTATTTCTGAAGCATTGATTCATTATGAGTTTTGAGAATTTTTTAAAGGGAAAAGAGACTTTATGAAACTACAGGAAAAATTGGCTTCGTTAATTTCTAGATAACTCCCTATTAAAAAATAATTTCTGATTTAAAAAAAAAATACACAAGTTTATAAATGAATGCCATTCCTCCCCCTTCCTCTGCATCTATTAGCCTCTTATTACATAAGGGGATTGGCTCCCTGCAGTTTAGACAGCCTATGTTTACCAGTACATGCCCGTTTTGTGAGGAAGTAACTTTGTTGATCAGGGTTTTACCAAAGAGCAGAGATACCAGTAAATGTGGTGCTAAAAAATAGTAATTTAAATTTCAGACCAATATTTCTTCATCTGAAAAAGGGGCATTCATACCACCCCCCTTTATTTTGAGGCAAGAAGGTAATAATTCATTGAATATGGTGAACTGCTTTTCTTGTGACCTGGACCATTTGCTAAGCTATTTCATGAAGAATAATGAACATGGTGAATGCTTGTGTGTTTCCAGGATATAGTTTCTTTAGCCCCACGCCTGCGGCACATCATCACTGTCGATGGTAAGCCGCCTACCTGGTCCGAGTTCCCCAAGGGCGTCATCGTGCACACCATGGCCGCAGTGCAGGCTCTGGGAGCCAAGGCGAGCACGGGTATGTCGCAGCTCCCTGTCCCTTCTGTGCGCTCTGCAGGGACCATGCTTTCCAGAATAATTTCTAGACCATCTCTCTCGGAGTAAGATCACTCTGGGTATACTTTCATCTACCCTTTCAAGAAAGGTAAAAGGAAAAATACAAGCAGTAATCTACAAATGTTCTAAAAATAGTATTTATTTGAATTTAGTTTTAAACACGTTTTACTTTATACAGTTTTTCCATTTCCTTTTTCTGGTAATTTTAGATGGTTTAAAGTTAATTTTATAAATACTGGCATTAAATTTGTCCTCTGTGGAATAATTATTTGTGAGTATTAAAAGATAGCTAAACCCAGATCCCTCCTTTTACTCTCTATTCCAACGGTACCTCTTCCAGAGGGGACATCTTTTTATCCTTCAGCTAGCACACCTAGGCACGGTGACTCCGGGATTTCCTTCTCTCAAACAGGTGTCAGAAAATGTCAGCAAGCATATTGGTGTTTAAGGATATCATAGAAAGCTGCTTAGATGCTTGGGTGTATTTCCTTTCTAGTTGGACACTTAATGACTAATTCAGTGTAAGCATTGGCTGAACTCTGGAATGGGGTTATGCTGACATTAATTTTGGGCAGATTGAATTTTAGGTGCTGGTGGGGCATTCAGATGGCACTGTCTAGTGAGCAGTGACTGTACAAGTCTCATACTCTGCAGTGAAGTTTGGAGTTAGGAGATTTAGAAGCCAGAAGCAGTGTGTTGCTTTGTTTTCTTCTTCTACCAGGGGTAGAGAGCCTTCCAATTCACTTTGAGGGGCACAGCTCTAGCCCCCAAAGGGGATGAGATTGCTTGCTGCCAGCACCTCCTGTTTAAACTGCTGCTACGACAGACAGCTTAGGTGCCTGGCAGTTAGGTTTTAATTAGCTGTGGAGTAGGTGAGGTCACCCATGGAGAGTGGTGCATTCAGATGCCACCCAGGATTGGTCAGAGAGGAAGGGAGAAATCGTGTCTAGTGAGGCAGGAGTCAGCAGGACAAGGTGCACAGGACGAGCCGGATGACACAGGGAGGGCAAGGGGACCATCGACTTAGCAGATATCACCTCAGAGAGCAAGTTCCAAGAAGTGGGATGAAGGCGTGGATGTAGATTAGGGAGTGAGGACTTGAATGAGAACAATTGTCGAAAAATGTCTGCAGGCAGGAGAGGAAGGGTTCACTTGAGAACATGTTGAAAACTTTCCCCCTGCTTACTTAGGAAGTCCACATTTAGGGTAGTTCCTGGATTAATTCAGGCAGATCATCAGTGCCACCCATGGCCCACTTCTCTTTTTCTACCCTGTCTCCTCTGTAGGATGTTGGCTGCTGTCCTTAGGCTTGTCAAATGGAGGACGTTGTCCTTAATCCAGGATTCCGAGTGTAGCCAAGTTAACTTACCACTGCGAAGCAGAGAACGTTCTTAGCAAATATTTAGGTACCCTTGTCCATCACCCCAATTTTTAGTTGCATATCTGGACTAGCCTTTTATCTTCCTGCCTCCTTCCTTGCCTTTCTTAAGTTAGGTAGCCACACAGCAGCCAAAGTGATCCTTGTACAGGATGATGGACATTGCTTTCTCCCGGAGTGAAATCCTAAATCCTAGCGTAGCCTCGAAGACTCTATATGATGTGGGCCCGACTGCTGCTTCCCCTTCCTTCCTGCCACTTTTTTCTTGCTCGCTCCTCCCCACCACACTTCCTACTGCTCTGTACTTATGCCAAGCACATTCGTACCTTAGGGCCTTTGTACCTGCTTATTTTCTCCTTAAAACAATCTCCCAGTCTCAGGGATTTCCTGGCTCTTTCTCACTTTCTTCAGGTCTTTACTAGAATATCAATTCCAGAAAGTCCTCTCCTGACTTTTTCATCTAAATGGCTTTACTTGTCTTGCTTTATTTTTCTTCATAGCTTTTATTATATGATAGATTTATATGTTAGTCTATCCCAACAGACTATATGTTCCTTATGTGCTGGGACTTGATCTATTTTCTTGACCTGTGTGATTACAATGAATAATTGTTGAATTGAGTTAATAAACACATTATTATGAAAAAAATCGGGGCTTTGGCTAGATTTCTTAGAAGTGTATTGTGTATGTGTTTTTCTCCAATACAGAAAACAAACCTCAGAGCACACCGGCACCCTCAGATATTGCAGTAATCATGTACACAAGCGGGTCCACAGGACTTCCCAAGGGGGTCATGATCTCCCACAGCAACATCATCGCTGGCATCACGGGGATGGCGGAAAGGATTCCACGCCTGGGGTATGTCTTAGCGAGTAAATGCGGGGGAGGCCAGTGTTTGTCTGTTATAGTACGCCTCCCTGGCTCTCCTCTCACACAACACCACACATGGAGTCAAATTGATGCTCTGAGGGCCTTCCCATGTGCCTTCTCAAGCTTGCTCCTACTGTAGTCACTTTCGGAGAGAGTGCACCTGACCATTTCTTCTCACATCTTTCTTTTCTTTCAGAGAGGATGATGTTTACATTGGCTATTTGCCTCTGGCCCACGTGTTGGAATTGAGTGCGGAGCTTGTCTGTCTTTCTCACGGATGCCGCATTGGTTACTCTTCACCACAGACGTTAGCAGATCAGGTAAATTAAGTGTCTATGACTTGAGATACAAACAAATCATAGTCATTTTTAACGCATTTTCCCTGACAGTTTGACATTATATTGTGAAGCTGACAGTTCATTTTAAAATAAGCACTTGCTTTTTAGATTATAAGTAAGTTAAAATGATGAATTTATAATATTTTTTAATCTAAGAATCTCATTGAATTTTAAAATAAGAATCACTACATATAGATCACTTTTTCTCTCTATAGTCTTCAAAAATAAAAAAAGGAAGCAAAGGGGATACATCCATGTTGAAGCCAACACTGATGGCAGCTGTTCCGGTAAGAACTGACCACTAATTAGTATTGAATTCTCAAGAAGAGTCACCTGCTGCAGACATACATGCTAGTGGGAAAGATACTGTGGTTGAGGTGGTCATGTAGGGTTTATCCTCATTGATTTTCTGTATTACTTGAGCTCTATAGATTTAGTCCGTCTTTATTATATCATCAGTGCCTTTCTCTAAATAGTTTCTTGTTCAAATTCTTTTCATGAGGTTTGTTTGCTTTTAGTAGAAACTTGAAGTTCAGCAGGAGATAGGAGAGAAGGGTTAAGATTACCTCCTTCTAAGCAAGTAGTGTAATTACCTCCTGAGTCCTCAGGAAAGTCTGGCCAAGACACCAAAAAAAGTGGCTGAGAAGTTGGTGCCACTTTGAATGGGAGGGGCCTGAGAGTAAGGTTAATGGAATTGAGACACAGTGATTTCTCTCCTTACGTAAGTCTTATGTGGCTTTCTGATTTTGTTTGAAAGTGTTGGAAATTATGATCAGATATCTGAGCGCTCATGTCTAAGTACAATTACATAGTTATTCCAAAATCAAACATAAATGACTGGCAATTTTGGAATTTCTATAGGTATATCGTTTTCTTAGTACTATCTTGCTTTAAATTTTCAGTTCATGTAAAAATTCAATATAATTTGAAATTGTAGAGGAAACTCTATGTGAAGTCATTAGTATATTTCATAGTAGTAATAGACCTAGCAAGCAAAATATAGTGCAGACAAGGAAAAATTCCTGGGTGCAGCATTGAAAGACAAAACCAACCAAAATAACCCAAGGTCCTCTTTAGAGCAAAGAATGTGCTACTCTATAACTAAAACCATTTCATATAGTTGTTTATTTACCTAATGAGTTCAGTTTTTAGATCAGAATAAATAAGATGAAAAAAAGCAATATAAAAAATCAATAATGATTTATTACTGCCCAAATGCTTTTCTCTCTCTCTTTTTTTTTACTACTAATTAATGAACATATACTTATATGTTTGCTATTAAAAATTATTTTCACAGAAACCTCATTTTAAAACTAATTTTGGCTGTATCTTAAAAATGTATTCCTGATGGGATATATCTTTTAAAATGTCTCAATATTGATAGAACTATTAATTTGATGTGAAGATTTTAATATGTGTAAGGCAGCTGATAACATCATTAACTGTATTAACTAATTTTTATATGTCTAGGAAATCATGGATCGAATCTACAAAAATGTCATGAATAAAGTAAATGAAATGAGTAGTTTTCAACGTAATCTGTTTATTCTGGCCTATAATTATAAAATGGAACAGATTTCCAAAGGGCGAAGTACTCCCCTGTGTGACAGGTAAGGAAAGGTTCTCCCTCTGGATAATTGAGTTGCTTTGTTCAGATCAATAGCCCTGTTAATTGAGGTAGTGGTAAGAAATAAATATTTATTTATTTATTTATTTTTTAAAATATATTTTATTGATTTTTCACAGAGAGGAAGGGAGAGGGA
>NW_005371173.1:5253755-5336607 GCF_000412655.1 Myotis brandtii
CAGCTGCCTCCTGCACATCTCCCACTGGGGATGTGCCCCCAACCCAGGTACATGCCCTTGGCCGGAATCGAACCCGGGACCCTTGAGTCCGCAGGCCGACGCTCTATCCACTGAGCCAAACCGGTTAGGGCAATTTATTAATTTTTTATAAAATTATTGAAATGTTATAAACCAGTGTTTTTTTAAAATATATTTTATTGATCTTTTACAGAGAGGAAGGGAGAGGAATAGAGAGTTAGAAACATCGATCAGCTGCCTCCTGCACATCCCCTATTGGATCAGTTACATGCCTCTGACCAGAATCGAACCTGGGACCCTTCAGTCCACAGGCTGACACTCTATCCACTGAGCCAAACCAGTTAGGGCAAAATAAATTTGTTTTAAAAAGTAAAAGGGATACCCGGTTGGTGTGGCTCAGTGGTTGAGCGTTGACCTATGAACTAGGAGGGTCATGGTTCGATTCCTGGTCTGGGCACATGCCTGGGTTGCGGGCTCAATCCCAAGCGTGAAATATGCAGGAGGCAGCCGATCAGTGATATTCTTTCTCATCATTGATATTTCTTATCTCTTTTTCCCTTTCCCTTCCTCTCCTAAATCAATAAAAACATATTTAAAAAAATAAGTAAGAGGGACTCTTTAAAAATTCCATCTTGCATACAAATATGAGCAATTAAAAGATTGCCATTTTATTTGATAAAAATTTCCATTTACTCGATTTAATAATGTGCTTATATTTTATATGGACACTTATGTGATTTGAATTATTTTAATTATTTCTCTTTGCTTTTAAATTTATTTCAATATGAATATAAAATGGCAATAAAATGTGATTAAATTTTTGTGCTTAAAGTGTTAAATGACCAGTTTTACCAGAGATCTATTAATTTTTTGTTTTTGTAGTGCTAATAGAGTAAGATTTAATTATACAATATTGTAGAATTTAGAAATGAAAGTATTATTTTCTAAATTATTCAGATTATTTTTTATGGGAATACTAGAGGCCTGGTGCATGAAATATGTACACAGGTAGGGTCCCTAGGTCTGGCCAGCAATTAGGACCTCCCTTCCCTGGCTGCTGGCTGCCAGCCGGGGCCTCCCTTTGTTCTGCGCCGCCCCCTTGTGGTCAGTGCATGTCATAGCGAGGGATCAAACTCCCCGTCTCCTGGTCAAATTCCCAAGGGGACACTTTGCATATTAGCCTTTTATATCTATCTATCTATCTATCTATCTATCTATCATCTATCTATATCTGTATAGATAGATATAGATATGGGTTAATATGTTTTTCAAATGTTTTACTTTATTTTTCATGTCTTACTTTTAGTTATCTCTTTAGTGAGATATATAACCTACTTTGTAAAGCCTGTTAATATTATTAAATGATTGCCACTTGGTCTTTGCCTTTTTCAAAGTTACTTAAAAAAAACAAACCCTTCTTTTGATCAAGGTTGTAAGTAATCTTTTATTAGTGTATTTTCAGAAATGTTTCAATGAAATATTTGAATTATTTTCTTTTTTTAATTTACCAGATATTTTTAAACAATAAACTTATTGGAACTTGAATTAGTGAAATGTTTTTTAAAGTTAGATTGTTGTATATAAATATGTAGACATCTCTAATGAAGTAAGCTAAAGCAAAAAAAAATAATAATTTGCTTTTAATACTAAATTTTAAAAAGATACAATAGGATTATTCAGTATTAATATAATGTGTAGTCTAGAATAATATAAAACAAATTGCTCTGTCCATTAGCAAGGGTTTTCCATTATTATATAAAATTAAACCTGACAGTTTTGAATTCAAATATTACTTGAAAAAATTTTAAGAAAAGATCATATCTTCTTTATTTAGTTGAACTTTTAAAAATTAAGATTTAAGTAGTGATTAAGAGAATCTCTTGAATTGGGTGTGTGGCCGTGGATAAGGCACTTACTATCAAAATTGGGAGATAAGTCTAAATGATTTGGGACATTCCATTCAGCTTTAAAATTCTGTGATTTCTCTGATTAATTTTTCTAGGTTTATTTTCCGGAAAGTTCGGAGCTTGCTAGGTGGAAATATTCGGCTTTTGTTGTGCGGAGGTGCTCCACTTTCTGCAACCACGCAGCGATTCATGAATATCTGCTTTTGCTGTTCCGTTGGCCAGGGCTATGGACTCACGGAGTCTGCTGGGGCTGGAACAATTACAGAAGGTTAGTGCTTCCACAGAGTGGAGTTTCCAGCAGAGGCTGAATGCTCCGACTCTCATTTTTGGATATGGGTCGTTTTCTACAAATATGTCGAAGAGGGTTTACGGTATCTTTCTGGCACAGTAGTGGTAAATTCCATGTTCTGTGATTATTTACATAAGGGTTTAGAATGTATTAGGTATATCTAATAGCAATTCAGCTAGAGAAGTTTCTCATGCTAAATTATAAACTAGGGAATATTATAAACTAATTAGCATTCTAGAAAAGAAGTTTTAGTAAAAAGCATTGGCTGTATTCTGTACACTTATTACGTCAGTTCTTAAGTCTTGTTTATGTAGAAAATTAATGTGTTTTGTCTAGTTGTTTAGGTATGTGTATTAAGGCTCAAATTCAGAAATGTTTCAGGTCTAGAGAATATAGTTTTCATCCTTCCCATGATGACGTGGTTGAGGAGGAGATCCTCCCGTTCCCCAGGTGGTTCCCAGGTGAACCCCATAGGGCCTCATGTGTCCCTTGTACGGGAGGAAGTTACTTTGCTTCCTGTATTAGATGTGTTTCTACTTTGTATTTTTTGGATACTGATAGATAACTGAACCTCTTCACTGCTGATTGTTTCTTATTTACCTTGAGTACTTCTGTGTACCCTTCATGTGCCAGGTTTATCTTGCATTACTCCTGTATTTTCCTGTTTTCAATTATATTCTCTGTATTTTACATATTTTTTTTTGTGGGAAATAAGCATTCTTAAGTACCTGCATATATGGTTTCTTTTCTTGAGGATCTTAATTTCTTTTTTTAAGATTCACATTGAATGTGTGTTTAATCAGTTACAGTTTGTTGTAAATAAAACTCTGTAAAGTATTAAATATTGGCATTTTATTTCTGATAAATGGTAGGTTCTTTTCCCAAATTCTTGAAAATTAGCCATCTTAATCTCCAGCCTGGTCTTTGAACTCTCACTGCGTGGCATAACTGATATGTGAGGGAGACTTCTGAGGTTGTCATTTCTTAAGACGGGGTGCTATAAAATCATGAACCAGGTGGCTTCTTAAATGAGAGAAACAGGCCCTGATATAAAAAAATGTGGTAGGTGAGGAATCTGGGGACCTGGAGCAGGCTATGTGCCCTCTAATGGGGACTACAATTACTGATGTGCTGGGAAGGTGGGCCCATTGTTCCTGGAGATTGCACCTTTACATGTAAAATGTCTTTATTTTTTAAGTGTTAATAATCAATTTAGATTAAAAACAATGCAAAAAAAAGGAAAACTCAATGTGGGCCACCCAGACTGTGGTTCACAAGTTTGTGACCTGCTTTTAAGGATTCTCTGGGGATATCTAAGCTTTGGGATAAATCATTGTTTTTGGTAATATAAAAAAAATGAAGCCATTTATTAACTACTTTAACCAAAGACTTTTTTTCATTTGCCTTTTAGTGTGGGACTACAATACCGGCAGAGTGGGAGCACCTTTAGTTTGCTGTGAAATCAAATTAAAGAACTGGGAGGAAGGTAATAACATATTTTAACCACAAAACATTAATGTGTATAGTATTAAACTTTAAAATTAGTATTGTGCTGCCTGGCAGCCAGTGTAGTTCAGTGTTTGAATGTCGACCTATGAGCCAGGAGGTCACGATTCAATTCTTGGTCAGGGCACATGCCTGGGTTGTGGGCTCAATTCTCAGTGTGGGGCATGCAGGAAGCAGCCAGGCAATGATTTTCATCATTGATGTTTCTATCTCTCCCTCCCCCATCCTCTCTGAAATCAATAAAGATGTATTTTAAAAAATTAGTATTGTGCTTCATTTTCTTCCTTATTTAGAATATAAAAGTACTCATTTTTGTCCCTTATTAATAGATATATTTTATCTACAGCTATATGGATGCATTTACTTTGCTTGATTCAAAGATGATTCTGAAGAATTGTAATTTTTTATTTTGCTTATTATTTTAGTAAATAAATACAAGTAACAATTATGGCAAAAAAAATAAATGTGCTAAATAAATATGTCAGTTAATTAGGCATAATCATAACTTTTATTTTGTAGAAGCAAATTAATAAAATTTATTAAGAAAATTTTACATATTTTTTCCTTTTGTCTTTTCCATGAGGTCTTCAACCCAGAATTATCAGAAAGAAATTTTTACTATAATTTCATAAAAATCTGTTGTTATATGCACTTAAATATTAATTACTTTTTAAAAAATCCTCACCTGAGGTTGTTTCTTAATTGATTTTTGAGAGAGAGGATGGAGGAGAGAAACATTGATTAGTTGCACCCCAACCAGGGATTGAACCCACAACCTAGGTATGTGCAACCTTTTTGGTATATGGGATGATGCTCCAACCATTTGAACCACCCGGTCAGGGCAAATACTAATTACTTTAAAATTTTTTTATTTGATCCTGTTAACATGTAAATATTATTTATGATTTGTTTGAATGCTTTTTTTCTTTTATACAAAGTAAAGATAAAGATTCTAAGGCTGAGATATAATTTTTTAGTGAATATGTTTAATAAATTTAAACTTGGAGTATTCTGAAATTATCTGTAAGAAAAAGTCTAAATATATAGGAATTTGATTTGATACAGAAATTTATTATTCTCTCATTAAATGCATGATTTAATACTTTTATTAGTATATTAGTATGATATTTAAGAATATTTACCGAATTTTTAAAGTTTACCTGTGTAGTATATGTAGTTATTTTATACAATAGGTGTTAGATTTTTGAATAATTTTCTCCTCAGAATAGTAGTTTAAAAGCATAAGTGCTTATGTTTAAGCACCTGAAGTTTTGTGCCTAAAACTTCAGTTTTACATTGATGAAATTTGTTAATTCATAGTATGTGCCTTATTTCCTTTGGGAAATTCTAATTGGATTGAAATCAGATGTCCCTGTTTAGAAACTAACAGTCTCAAATTTTCAGATGATGTATATAGGGATAAAAATACCGAATTAACTCTAAATTATTCTGCTTCTTAGGTGGATACTTTAATACCGATAAACCACATCCCAGGGGTGAAATTCTTATTGGTGGCCAGAATGTGACAATGGGATACTACAAAAATGAAGCAAAAACAAAGGCTGATTTCTTTGAAGATGAAAACGGGCAGAGATGGCTCTGTACTGGAGACATTGGGGAGTTCGATCCTGATGGTTGTTTAAAGATTATTGGTGAGTGTCTCATACTTTTTTGTGAACGTGGGTGTTTCTGAAATAGTTAACAAAAGAGATGCTGTGTATTTAGAGAAGCTGCTTAATAATGTAAGAATGTATCTTTATGAAATGTTGGTATGGCCTGTTGCATCATCCATGGAATATAAAAGTCTACAGTTAGGGGTGTGTAGAATTATAAGGTGAGACAGGTAAAGAGGTCTCAGAATCTGTTCAGCAGCAGTGGTATCTTATTATTAGTTAATCCTTAAAGAGTCAGAATTGTAATAGGGAACATTGATTTCTGTGACTTCTTTAATGTCTAGAGGTTATAGGACATCTTCTCTCCTGTCGGGACATGACCTTGCCTCTCCTGTGAGAACACAGGAAGGCCTGACAGCTCAATGGGGTGACAGATACCTTCCCCTGCTCTTCCCTGAGGTTCTCTTCCTCAGTCACTGGCATTTCTCGCCTGGGAGAAGATGCTTAGTCAGCTCCCCATATCTAACCCACAGCCCATTGATTGACCTTATGACATAGGCCTCAAGATCATTATATCTCTCTGTCCCTGTTATCCTGGTAGTATGTTAGGCTGCCCCTTCTGTGACCATATAAATGCTGACCCCACTGGGCCACTTCCTGCTGAAACCTATTAGTGGCTCCTAGAGGCTCAGTTCAAGGTTCCCCTGTTGTGTGGCCTGGTTCACATCTCCACTTCCGGTGGTTTCGTCCTTCTCTGCTGTGGTAATTTGAGCTGGCACATCTCTTTTCTCTTTTCTCATCTTTTTTCTGGTCCACTTGCCTGTTGCTCAGTCTTCCCCACAAGACTCAGTTCAATTTTTTCCAAGGCACCAGGTTGGAGAGTCTTAACACTTAGCACTACCATAGCGCATTGGAAAGATATGTTTTTGCAAAATGTATCTCTCCAGGTAGAGTAATTGTTCAGGTGGCACTGAGTATATTCTTTACCTCCCTGGCATTAATGTGTACCAGGAACATACCTGTTTAGCGGAATATGACCAAAGCCCTGATGAGGGGAGGCCCTTATTTAGAAGCTAATTTAAAAAAAAGAATGTATTTAGTAATGTCAAAATTAGGACTTAGTTTTATTACATACTTGTAATTTTAGCATAAGTATTATAATGAACTTAATTGATAGCAAATTGCTTAGAGAATGGCCAATATTTATGTGTCTTAAAGGTGTTATTAATGTTATCCTGCCATGTATCCCCCTCCTGGCCTTTATCTTGCACAGATCGTAAAAAGGACCTTGTAAAACTCCAGGCAGGAGAATATGTTTCTCTTGGGAAAGTAGAGGCAGCTTTGAAGAATCTTTCACTAATAGATAACATTTGTGCATATGCAAACAGGTAAGAAAGTAGAATTCATGCAACTTTTGCTTAGAACATTTGGTGTGCTCTTGGCATTTCCTTCCTATATGGGTCTTCTTTGTAAACTTGTACCAACAACTCTTCCTTCTGATCTGTTGTCTCTGGGAACAGCCTCTTCTCATTACAGCCATTCACCCACCAATTCTTACCTTTTCATGCTTCCCTCCTCATCTCCCTCTGTGTCTGTTTTCTGCTTTACATCTTACTGCAGTGTCTTCGGTGGTAGGGAGGTGAAGAAGAGAAAGTCCTCCTTCCTGCCGCCTTGGGACCACTAGCTACCTGTCCCTCTGCACAGGGAGGCTTCCCAGAGCCAGTCCAGAGGAAAGGGAGTAAAGAAAGAAATTGTGGGTTGTGAGCCTGCTTGGGATCCTGATCAGGGCTGAGGGCTTCTTCCTTAAGCTGTGTTAAAGCTCATGATGACTTAAAGGCAGCTGGGAAGGGGAGTTTAAAGTTAAAATCCTAGAAGTACATTCTCGGAAAATGTGTTGGATTTTATTTAGTTACTTATTTATTTAATCCTCACCCGAGGATATTTTTTCCATTGATTTTTAGGAAGCATGGAATTGAGAGGGAAAGAGAGAGAAACATTGATGTGAAAGAAACACATTGATTGGTTGCCTCCTACATGAGCCTGACCAGGGCCCAGGCCAGGGAGGAGCCTGCAACCAAGGTGAAAATGTGTTGGATTTTAGGTTGGTGTTCTGATTACACTTTCCCTGGCAGTAGCACGTGATGTAATTATTCTCCAATGTAATAACCCAAGTATTGTGTGGCCAGCCTAGGAACCTGACTACAGCAGTTTATATAATAACTAGAGGCCTGGTGCACGAGATTCCTGCACTGGGGGACCGGGAGGGGTAGGGGTAGGGGTGGTGGTGTCCCTCAGCCCAGCCTGCACCTCTTACAGTCCAGAACTCCTTGGGGGATGTCCGCCTGCAGTGGAGGCAGGAGAGGCTCCGGCCACTGCCGGTGCGCTTGTCAGCTGTGAGCCCATCTTCTGGCTGAGCAGCACTCCCCCTGTGGGAGCATACTGACACCAGGAGGCAGCTCCTGCGTTGCGTGTCTGCCTCCTGGTGGTCAGTGCGCGTCATAACGACCGGTTGTTCTGCCGTTTGGTCGATTTGCATATTACGCTTTTATTATATAGGATTATGAAAAAATAAGCTCTGGTATCAGAAAAACCAATTTTAAAACAGACTTTGAGGTACAGCCCCAGTTAGATTTATTGCATTTATATATAAATGATTTGGGCCTTTAATGAAGTATTTTTGTTAATGAAGACACGGTTCTGGGTTCTACTTGTATGTTATTAACCAGAATTGCCCTTCTCTTCCTGCTGTTGCTGCTATGTTATGACGTTCCTGCCTTTAGCAGGCAACTTGGCTCCTCTTTCTTTTCTTTTTTTAATATATTTTTATTGATTTCAGAGAGGAAGGGAGAGGGAGAGAGAGATAGAAACATCAATGATGAGAGACAATCATCGATCAGCTGCCTTCTGCACGCCCCCACTGGGGACAGAGCCGGCAACCTGTGCATGTGCCCTGACCAGGAATCGAACCATGACCTCCTGGTTCATAGGTTGACACTTAACCACTGAGCCACACCAGCTGGGCTTGGTTCCTCTTTCAACATAAATTCTCATGATAACAAATGAAAATCAGTATAATCACATTACTTTGATTTATTGCCAACTTTCTTTAGATACAGTTTCTTATTTACATTAGCTTTTATTTTTGTTTAACCTGTTGATGTGAATTATTGATTTTTTTAAAGATGAATTTTCTAATATTTGTTATTTTCTTTTTAAAATGTATACATGGCACTATTCCTGTGCATATTTGAAAATGATCATGAAATGTTATAATAAGGTTTATTTAGCAATGAACTCTGCCAAAGCATTGGAACATGCTGTGAGGCAGACAGAAAAGGAGGCTGTTACGTGAACTCAGTATGCCAGTGCCCGGTATGCCTCATGCATTTTCTGTAAAGCAGTGAAGGATTGGCTACTAAAATGTCAGCGTAATCATAACCAGTTAAATGGTGTGCCATTCAATGACCTTGCTAAGTTATCCTTTGTCTATTTCAGTTACCATTCTTACGTCATTGGATTTGTTGTGCCAAATCAAAAGGAACTAACAGAACTTGCTCGAAAGAAAGGACTTAAAGGGACGTGGGAGGAGCTGTGCAACAGCTGTGAGATGGAAAATGAGGTACTCAGAGTGCTGTCTGAAGCTGCTATTTCAGGTGAGTGATTCTTACAGTGATTCTGTGAACTGAGGTGGGATGAGAGCACTTAAATTATTTATCCTATTATATTACAAGGCCTAGGAAACCAATCATATTTTCCTAACATTAGTTCCCCTTTCAGGCCCTGCAACACACAGGTCATCCACTCCCATGATGCACATGCCTCAATGTTCTCATCGCTGCAGCTTCATTTTCTCTGTTTTTCCCTACTGTTTTCAATGCCCTTGTCAGTGTCCTGACCACCATAGCCCCCAGGAATTGTCAGATTCTTCTCTACACTTTCTGTACTGGGAGTTGGTGTTTCCACTTTTGTCTGTTCTGAATAATGCTGCTATGAACATTTGTATACAAGTTTTGGTGTAGATGCATTTATTTCTCTTGGGTAAATACCTAGGAGTGGTATTGCTGAGCCTGTGTTAACTTTGTTGGACCTTTTGAGGATCTACCAGATTATTTTATAGAATATTTTTTTCAATTATTTTTTTAAATGGTAGCACCGTTTTACATTCCCACTAATGTTGTATGAGGCTTTCAGTTTCCCTGGATCCTTGCCAACACTTGTTATTGTCCATCCTTTTGATAGCCATCCTAGGGGTGTGTAGTGGTACTTCATTGTGGTTTTGATTTATGGCTCATGATATGGAGCATCTTTTCATGTACTTGTTGGCCATTGTATAGCTTCTCTGGGGAAATGTCTATTCAGGTGCTTGGCCCATTTTTTAATGATGTTATTTGTCTTTTTATTATTGAGTCTTATCAGTTATTTATCTATTCTAGTTACAAGTCCATTATCAGATATGTGATTTGTAAATATTTTCTCCTATTCTATTGATTTTACTTTCTTGATGGCATCCTTTAAAGCACAACAGTTCTATATTTTGATAAGATACAATTTATTTAAATTTTTCCTTTTGTTGCTTATACTTTTGGTATCACGTCTGAGAAACTTTTGCCTGATCCAGGTCACAAAGCTACCCCCAGTGTTTTCTAGTTTTCACTCTTACATTCAGGTCTTAATCCATTTGGAGTTAATTTTTATATGTGATGTGAAGAAGGCATCCAACTTCATTCCTAATCAAAATCTGCAGTGGTCAGGTTTACAGCACAGACTCAGTGGGTTATATAGATTAAGAGACTTAACTGTAAGGAGTTGGTGTACATGGTTATTGGGGCTGGTGGGCAGGGTTGGGACTCTGGAGAGCAGACTATTGAAGGGTCCACAACAAATTACTTCTGTGGGGGCTGCCTCAGCTCTAAGGCCTTTAACTCACGGACCATACCCACTGAGATGATCTAGGATAACTTATGTCATTCTATATAATAAAAGGGTCATATGCAAATTGACCCTAACTGCGGAACAACCAGGAATGACTGGTTGCTATGATGCGCACTGACCACCAGGGGGCAGACCTCAATGCAGGAGCTGCCCTCTGGTGGTCAGTGCGCTTCCACAGGGGAGCGCCGCTCAGCGAGAGCCGGCTCATGGCTGGCCAGTGCAGGGGCGGTGGGGGAAGCCTCTTCCACCTCCGTGGCAGCGCTAAGGATGTCTGACTAACGGCTTAGGCCCGCTCCCCATGGGAAGCGGGCCTAAGCCATTAGTCGGACATCCCCCAAGAGCTCCCAGGCTGCCAGAGGGCACAGGCTGGGCTGAGGAACCCCCTGTGAGTGTACAAATTTTCGTACACCGAGCCTCTGGTAAGATTATAATGGAGCTGAAAAGCTCATCACCCAGTGACATCATTGCTGTCTTATCTGTTGTTGTACATGTATTACTCACTTTTGTGGTGATGCTTGTGTTAACAAATTTGCACAGCCAGTCATATAATTATAGTACAGACAGTTATGTAGAATATATTATACTCTATAATAATAAACTATGTTACTGGTTTATGTATTCACTATACTATGCTGTTTATCATTATTTTCAAGTGTATGTCTACTTTAAAAAAAATTTGCTGTAAAACAGTGTGCCATGTAACGCCGGCAGCAACCTCATCTTGTGTTTACCACATCTCTTGATGCATCATTTTCTCTTGTGTTAGATTTAATCTTGTGTTTTATAAGTTTGGTGTAGCCTAAGTGCAATATTATAAAGTACACAGCAGTAAACAGGAATGTCCTAGGCCTTCACATTGCCACTCACCCAGAGCAATTTCCAATACTGCCAGCTGTATTCCTGGTAAGTGCCCTAGACAGAGGTACCCTTTTAACTTTTATACCATACTTTTCCTGTACCATTTCTATGTTTAGATAGGGGCACTAGTGTAAAATAAAACGATTATAGACTTAATCACACCCACAAAATACCTTCAAGAGCAGCACGTAGGTTAGTGTTTAATTTAGTAACTGGGAACTCTAGCCTAGCCCAGGTGACACATAAAACTGACCATCACAGTCCATCCCTTGTCACCTTGGCACTCTTGTACAAATTCCTTAAACCACAGTTAATTTCCAAGTAAAGACAATAATCGAGTCAGACTTCCACCGAACATGATACAACTATCCTGCCTACAACTGAAAATACCTTTCCCCAGAGAGGATGCAAATCCCTGAGTGATGTTTACTCTTCTCCTTTGCTATCCTGTGTTAAATGCTGTGATAAAATCAACTTATTAATACATATTATGGTAAGAGAAAAGGGGGAAGGAAAAAAATATTTGCTTAACATATATATTCACAACAAAATAAAGAAGAAATACTCAGTTATTTGAGCCCTCATTTCTGTGTTTATTTTTCTAAAACACTGGTTTAAATCATGTCACTGAGTAAGGCTATAGAGGGCAATGCTGAGCAGTCTCCCAGCGCTGGCTTTTCAGCCTCCCCCATGTCTCCGAGGTGTCAGACTCCCAGTCCTTAAGTCCTATGGTCCCAGCCTTACTGATTTCTTTGCTCATGGAGGTTTTCCTCCTGACACCATTCCTGAGTTATTTTAATCATTGAAGAATAAGACCTGTTGGTTATCTATAAGTTAAAATTAACATATCTCTCTTGTTTCCAAGACACTTGTACCTTTCATTTAGTACTTTATCTATATGTAAATTATTATGGCTAGGTATTTACCCTTATTAGATTATATACCACTTGAGGGTAGAAACCTTAGTTTTGTATTTTTTAGAGAGGGTTTAGTGAAGTACTTTACACAATATTTTTCAGTAAATATTTGTTGAATGAATGCTAGAAAAATAAGTCATTCTTACTAAGGAAGTGCATTTCTTCAAAACTACATCTCCCCTCTCTCCTTCCCTTGCTCCACTATTGAGAATCTACTGGGTATCAGTGTGTTAGGAACACCATAGTGAGCAAACTTTCTGCCTTTATAGCTTATCAGAGAATATCCTGGTTCAGTGACAGGAGTCTCTTTTAACTTTTTTTAAAAATATATTTTATTGGTTTTTTTACAGAGAGGAAGGGAGAGGGATAGAGAGTCAGAAACATCGATGAGAGAGAAACATTGATCAGCTGCCTCCTGCACACCCCCAACTGGGGATGTACCCGCAACCAAGGTACAAGCCCTTGACCAGAATCGAACCTGGGACCCTTCAGTCCACAGACCAACGCTCCATCCACTGAGCCAAACCAGTTAGGGCATGAGTCTTTTTTAACTTTATTACATTTTTGTTTTTGACGTGATTATGCTCTTTATAATAAATTCAGATAAAACGAATTGGTGTAAAGTAAAAAGGGACATTTCTTTATTCTTAATCCTGAATCCATCCCCTAGAGGTGTATACAGTTTATAGTTTACTATGTATCCTTTTGTCCTAGCATCTAGATGCATCTAAGTTTATCTAATATTTAAAAAAAACAAACCTTGCTTGCTTTTTAAACCTAGAATATGTTGCAAAAACTTTATACACCCATACCATATAGATCTAACTCATTTTTGATGACTGGAATTGCATTAATTTTTATGCCTAAATCATAATTTATCTCATTATATTGATGGATATGTATTTAATTTCTTTTTGCTATTCTAATTCTTACACATACCTTTTTTATTTTTTATTTTTTTATACTTATACTAGAGGCCCGGTGCACAAAAATTTGTGCACTTGGGGGGCGGGGGGAGGGGGGTCCCCCAGCCCGGCCTGTGCCCTCTCGCAGTCTGGGACCCCTCGGGAGATAACGACCTGCTGGCTTAGGCCTGCTCCCGGGTGGCAGAGGGCAGGCCCAATCCCTAAGTGCAGCCCCTGGTCAGGCTCAGAGCAGGGCCGATTGGGGAGTTGGGGCGCCGCCCCGTCATGCACAGAGCAGGGCGGATAAGGAGGTTGTGATGCCACCCTCAGTCACGCTCAGGGTAGGGCCGATTGGGGGGTTGGGCCACCGCCCCCTGTCACACTCAAGGCAGGGTCGATGGGGAGGTTGCGGCGCCACCCCCTGTCACGCACAGAGCAGGGCCAATCAGGGGGTTGGGGCGCTGCCCCCTGTCACTCACAGAGCAAGGCCGATCAGGGGGTTGGGGAGCTCCCCCCTATCAGGCACAGAGCAGGGCCCGTGGGGGGGGGCGGTTGGGGTGCCGCACCCTGTCACACACAGAGCAGGGCCCGTGGAGGGGGGGTTGGGGTGCCGCACCCTGTCACACACAGAGCAGGGCCCGTGGAGGGGGGGTTGGGGTGCCGCACCCTGTCACACACAGAGCAGGGCCCGTGGAGGGGGGGTTGGGGTGCCGCACCCTGTCACACACAGAGCAGGGCCCGTGGAGGGGGGGTTGGGGTGCCGCACCCTGTCACACACAGAGCAGGGCCCGTGGAGGGGGGGTTGGGGTGCCGCACCCTGTCACACACAGAGCAGGGCCCGTGGAGGGGGGGTTGGGGTGCCGCACCCTGTCACACACAGAGCAGGGCCCGTGGAGGGGGGGTTGGGGTGCCGCACCCTGTCACACACAGAGCAGGGCCCGTGGAGGGGGGGTTGGGGTGCCGCACCCTGTCACACACAGAGCAGGGCCCGTGGAGGGGGGGTTGGGGTGCCGCACCCTGTCACACACAGAGCAGGGCCCGTGGAGGGGGGGTTGGGGTGCCGCACCCTGTCACACACAGAGCAGGGCCCGTGGAGGGGGGGTTGGGGTGCCGCACCCTGTCACACACAGAGCAGGGCCCGTGGAGGGGGGGTTGGGGTGCCGCACCCTGTCACACACAGAGCAGGGCCCGTGGAGGGGGGGTTGGGGTGCCGCACCCTGTCACACACAGAGCAGGGCCCGTGGAGGGGGGGTTGGGGTGCCGCACCCTGTCACACACAGAGCAGGGCCCGTGGAGGGGGGGTTGGGGTGCCGCACCCTGTCACACACAGAGCAGGGCCCGTGGAGGGGGGGTTGGGGCTCACTGATTAGCCAATGAAAAGGGTAGCGGTTGTACGCCAATTACCATGTTTCTCTTTTATTAGTGTAGACTAGCATTTCTGAGGGATAACTTGCTTGGAAGAGAGATTCGTGGGCGGTTGCTTGTGCATTTGGATGGGTGCTCAATGACTCTTTGCTAAGAATTTCAGTGGTACATTTTTCATGACTTTGCATTTGTATTTTTTCCCACACCATCTCAGCAAGTCTGGAAAAGTTTGAAATTCCAGTGAAAATTCGTTTGAGCCCTGAACCGTGGACCCCAGAAACTGGTCTGGTGACAGATGCCTTCAAGCTGAAACGCAAAGAGCTTAAAACACATTACCAGGCGGACATTGAGCGAATGTATGGAAGGAAATAATTATTCTCTTGGGCATCAGGTTGCTGCAGGGAGCTCAGATCAAATAGGAAAATACTTGAAATGCACGTCTCAAACTGTGAGGCAAACTCCATTCCTCATACTAAACCTAAACTGTTACTTCTCATGACATCACCATTTTTAACTGACAGGACGAGTAAAATGTTAAGACAGCAAACCTGTGTCTGTCTCTTCTTTCTTCCCCTCCTGCAGTTTCCTTTACCCCCGGGACTGCACTTGTCAGCATGAGGAGTCTCCTGAATCATATGGGGAACAGTGATTTTAAAACCTCAAGTTTTTAAACATGATTTATATGTTCTGTATAATGTTCAGTTTGTAACTTTTTAAAGTTTGGATGTATAGAGGGATAAATAGGAAATATAAGAATTGGTTATTTTGGGGGACTTTTTTACTTACATTATTTAAAAAATGTAAGGTTATGGATGTGAAATTATGTAAATTTCAAATGCTTATGAATCAAATCATTGTTGAACAAAAGCTTTGTTGCTATGTAATTATTGTCTTGTATGCATTTGAGAGAAATAAATACACCCATACTTATGTTTAAGAAATTAAGACTTTGTGAATATATGCCTGACAGTGTCTTCTTTAATACATTTATTTTTCTTAATATATATATTTTGATTTCAGAGAGAGGAAGGGAGAGGGAGAGAAAGAAAGGTCAACGATGGAGGGAATCATTGATCAGCTGCCTCCTGCACTCCCCCTACTGGGGATTGAGCCTGCAACCCAGGTATGTGCCCTGACCCGGAATCCAACCCTTATCTCCTGGTTCATGGGTTGACGCTCAACCGCTGAGCCAACGTTCTGGGCTATTCATTTATTTTTTATTAGATAAAAATGAAGTTTGGTTGGTGCTGCATGGAACAAAGTAGCAGTAGAGGGTTCTGATTTAATAGTAAAGAAGAAAACACAGCAAGTGCAGCATCAGTGGGTAACTCGTCTCGGGTAGCTTGCCCTCGAAGTATTTAGTCTTCTAGTTAGCTGTTGAAATGAGGAAGCAATTCTAAAAGTTAGATGGTAGAACTTAAAAAACAAAGGATAGAAAGTTATTCTTTATTTCATCGATCATATGTACATATGACACATTAATAATGGAAATGTACTGTGTCCCACTCCCCTAGTTTTTATCTACATGTTTAATGTATTTCACTTCCAGATTAGGATTCTTTGTTTTGATGGCTTGCACTGGTGTGTGTGTGTGTGTGTGGGGGGGGGGGGGGGGGATAGCTTATTGAAAAAGCACTAACCCTTTCTATCATAAGCTGTCTATATTAGAAAATGAAAAAAAAACTTAGAATGCGTAAGATAATAGTATTCTCAACAATTTACACGAGAACTTAATTTAATGAGGTTAAGATTTATAGGTTTTTATGTTTGTGTGCAACTTATTTGTGATTCTAAAAACAATGCTTGTGTAATACAGTCTTTTCATATGTATTGCTTGTCTATTGTTATGTGAGCATTATTAAAAGTAATATTGCACCAATTAAGATGTGTTTAACTCAAGACTAAGAAAACATAGGTACCATGTTTTTTATATGTCATATTATTTTCTTGATTTCTCACTGTAGGTATCAAAAGACAAACAAAACAAAACATGAACAGGGGTCTGTGCAGGGCAGTGGGCATGTTGAGGACTGGCTCGCAGTTTTGGTTATATCACAAACATTACATTTGAAGACATTGCAATATGGTATTTTGTTTGGTTTTGAACTTTTACTAGTATTCTTCTATATTTATATTATGTTTTGAATACTTCTCTCTTAATTATAGTGTATCATAATTTGGAAAAGCTGCCAAGAAATAAAACAATGAAAGACATTAAATAGAACCTCTCTATCGGATGTTGTGATCCAAAAATTAAATCAGTGGGTGGAATTTGTTTCTGATGCTTTAGCTTCAGAATAATGTTTGCTTTCCAGTGGTTTTAAAACGTTGTACTTAGAAAAAGAAGGTTCAGTTCTTCACAGGATAGATGTTGATAATAGTGACTTGAAATAGTGTCAGATGAATATGAAGCTTATCACTGATTTGGAATAAACATTTCAGAAAAATCTAATAAGGCTGGTTCCATTTTAATAAATTTTAAATAATTCCTTTCAGTCCTAAAATGTCAGATGTCACAGCAGAATATGAAATTAAGTATGTACAATCTCTTTTCAGACAAATTACTCTCTAACCCAAACTATCTTTTTTTAAAAATTTGTTTTTAACTACATTTTTGTTGATTTTAGAGAGGAGGAGAGAGAGAGAGAAACATTGATTGGCAGCCTCCTGCACGCCCCACACTGGGGATCAAGCCCACAACGTGGGCATGTGTCCTGACTGGGATTCGAACTGTGATCTGGTTCCTAGGTCAACGCTCAGCCACTTAGCCATGCTGGCTGGGGCTCTAACCAAACCATCTTAAGTGACTTGTAAAACGGTATCTTTTAATACTACCCTTTCAAAAAGAAAAAAGTTGGTTGGTTTACTAAAAAAACCCAAAAACCCTAACTACTATAATTCTATTATAAGAAATACTGCTTTAACCACAAGGTACTTGAAGAGGAAAACTTGAAATTTCAAAGTCAATTGCTAAATCTAATACACATCTGAATATAAACTAGATCCTAAAAGAACGGTACCCTAAGAACTCCTGTTTTCTGTACTTCTGGAGATGACCGTTGCTGTGACAGTAAGTAGCAGTTTATAGCAATAGATTGTTGGCTACCTCTTCTTTCCTACAGCTCCACTCCCCCACTGGAATTTTTAGCTTAAACTTCATTAAAAGGTTTTTACCAATCAACAGAACAAAACAAAGTGGAATCTACTTTCTAAGTACTTGGTTTTTAAGTATTGGATTTGCTATCTGTGATCTCTAAAGTTTGCACTATTTGCAGCAATGTTTAAAAATAGATGAACTTGGCATAACCTTGCTGCTAAAATTCACAAGATTTTATAGTTTTAAACAATTAGTCCCTGTGATACAGTGTTAAAATTTAAACAAAAAGCTGATGTGTGGGTTCGTTTGTAAGAAAGTTATGTACATCTGTAATGTTTTAAAGGGGTCTCCATTTTAAACTGTCACGTGGGAACACACTGAAATGTAACACTTTCTCTGTTCTTACCAGTGGGGACTTACTATGAGTTCATTTTCAGTGTTTTCTTGGTGATTGCGGTTTTCTCCCTGAAGAAGTGTACATGATGAAGAAGCTATATCATGTAGACTATTTATTTGTAATTTGACATGAATTTTGAAGAATAAAGATGTGTAAAAACATTTCTAATATTAAAACTCAGTATTTGGTCCTAAAAAAAGGAAAAACTCCCTCCATTCTTGAAATCCTTATTGAAGAGGGAGTTTGGGGGAATTTTCTTTCTTGGCCTAGCAATCCATTTCAAGGGAAATTTTTATTCTAGACATTCTGTTCTTAATATTCACTTCTCAGCAGTCTTTCATTCTCACGTTGCCCCAACCCGGCCTGAGTTCCTTCTGGTTCTGACTGCACAGAAGCTCCGCATTCAAAGTCAGCGCTGATAACGTGTTTCCTACCCACTCCCACAGCATAAAGCCCTGAATACAGATAATAGGAAAGTTAAAATTTGGCACTAAAATGTATGTGGGATTAGAGGCAAATGTTGCATATTGTGTGCCGAACTTTAACCCTTTAATTGTGGGAGAAAGTTCGATGTGATATCTCAGAAACGAATCTCTCCCTGCTTTCAACTGCCATTTAATGTTTGTTTCTGACAAAATTGAGCATATGTCCTTGTATACTAACACTTTCATAAAAGTAGGTCTTTGTAATCCTGTAACTTACAAAACTAAGCATCTAGCAGCTTTGATGTGTGTTTTTTTAATTTTGCCTCCTTTCTCTAACTTCTAGGGTTATTCTTTTAAACATTAATAGCTTAATATTTCGACAGCCAAACACATATATAATTTTAGGATGCAGGCCTGTATTGTTGTGGACTTCCAACCTCCCATTGAGAAAAAAAATGTAGCTGTTAGAAGGACAGCTGTGAAAGATATGTCCTGTGATACTGCAAGTTCCATATTCTTCATCAAAATAGTGAAAACCCTATTGCTATGTTGCCCAAATATGTTGTTGCCCAGCTTTCCAAATTTTATTCATAAACACCTGTGGTGCCAAAGCCCTCCCTTGCAACCCTCATGGCTGTATTCTGGACCTTGTCATCCCACAGAAATACTGTGTCCACAATCTGACAGCAAGAGGATGTTGACTAAAGGCCTGGATGAGATTAGAGAATGGCTTTAACCCGAGTCCTGGCCGGGCAGGGGGCTCAGGCTGACTTGGAAAGGAGGGGTGGGGTGGGAAGGTGCTCATGTGTAAAATACCCAATTCTAACACCCAGCAATGTGCTGTCTGGTGCTGAGAGGTGAGCCTCATGATCCCTCAGCTGCCCACCCTTGCTGTGGCTTTCCCTACAGTGATGCACTTAACAAAGAAAAAACCTTATTTGAAAGTATTTTTTGACAAAGGATAGTTTTTTATGAATTGCTAATTTAATGTAATATATGAATTTATTTTAAATTTTCTAGCAATTCAGAAATATAAACTAAAAATGAAAATCATAGAATATTTAGAGAGCATATTATGAGCTGAATTATATGCACCCAAATTCATATATTGAAGGCCTAACCTCAGAACATGACTGCATTTGGAGATAGGACCTTTAAGGAGGTATTAAAGTGAGGTCATTAGAGTACAATATGACTGGAGTCCTGATAGGAAGAGGAGAGTAGGACAGCCACACACAGAGGTATGACAATGAGAAGACAAGCCAAGGAGAGAGGCCTTCTGACACCTCGATCTCAGACTTCCAGCCTCCAGAACTGTGAGAAAATAGACTTGTTTAAGCCTTCCAGTCTGTGGTATTTGTTATAGTGGCCTCAGTAAACCAGTGCAGAACATATTGGGTTATGGCTATTGTTCTGTGACTTGCCTTCTTCATGAAGAGTGTACATTGGGCATTTCCTGTGTCAGTATGCATAAGCTGATCTGATTAAGCAATAAAGTGATCTTTTTAATGGCTATATACTATTCCATAGCATGGATTTATTAGAATGTATATAATCATTCTTTTGTTGCTGGGCATTTAGGTTATTCCAATTTTTACTACTAGAATCTAGGTGACAATAAACAGCCCTTGGTAACATTATTGTACATAAGTGGAAACTCAAGCATCTATGGGATATTTCCCTAATAGTGGCCTGGCTAGATCACACCTTAAACAATTGTGAAGCTAGCCAATTGGTATTTTGTTTTAAATGCATATAACTTGACTCCTCAGTAAATTTAAATTCCTGAGGATGTGGGTGCTTTTGTGATTTTTGGTATCCCCCAAATCCTATATAATAAAAGGGTAATGTGCAAATAGACTGTACAGCAGAACAACCGAACAACCAAAGTGTAATATGCTAATGATGTGCTAAGGCTGCTCAACCGCTCACTATGACCTGCACTGACCACCAGGGGGCAGACAGTCAACTGGTCGACCAGTTGCTATGACGTGCACTGGCCACCAGGGGGCAGATGCTCTGACTGGTAGGTTTGCTGCTGGGGTCTGGCCGATCGGGACTGAGATGGGCCGGGCATGCCCTGGAGCCTCCCGTGGTCCCTCCCCAGCCTGATTGTGCACCAGTGGGGTCCCTCAGCCTGGCCTGTGCCCTTGCAATCCGGGACCCCTCGGGAGATGTTGGAGAGCAGGTTTCAGCCGGATCCCACAGGCCACTCCCTTTGGGAGGATGCCAGACGCAGGGCTCTTGGCTGGCAAGCACTGCTGCGGCAGTTCGAGCCTCTCCCGATTGGGACTGATTGGGCGTGAGCCCGTGGCAGGCACAGTGGGGTTGTGATGAGTGGGAGCAGCAGTTAGGAACTGTAGGCGGCGTTGGATTGTGGGTTTCGGCCCAATCCCTGCAGGCAACCCAGAGGGACCCCACCTGTGTATGAATTCGTGCACTGGGCTTCTAGTCAGTCTCTCTCTCTCTCTCTCTCTCTCTCTCTCTCTCTCTCTATATATATATATATATATTTATATATCCCCAGAAAGCAAGCTGGAACACATAGAAATTATATATATATATTACCCTAATATGCAAATAGACCGAATGGCGGAACAACCGAGCAACTGGTTGCTATGACGTGCACTGACCACCAGGGGGTGCGCATGTAACATGGCAGGCATTGGCTGCAGTGGGATGGTGGAGCAGTTGAGCTGGGGCGCGAGACCAAGGTGGGGCGCCGGTCGCTGTCATCAAGGGCAAGCCTCTGGTGGTTACTGAAAATTCTTTGCTCCCGTGTGCTGTGGTCCCACCAGGTGCTTGCACCCACTGCCAGTGCTGGAGCTGCCTCACACCTGCTGCCGGCGCCTGGCGCTGGCCCCGATTGCTCGGCACTGTCGCCCTGATCGCCCCTCAGGGCTTCTCCACCTCCCCCTGCTCCTGAGGGGCGATCAGGGCCGACAGCCATCGCCCACACCCACTGCCAGAGGCTGGCACTGGTCCCAAATGCTCGGGGCTGTCAGTGGGTGCAAGCAGCGGCTATTGGTCCCGATCGCCCCTGAGGGCTTCTCCACCTCCTCCTGCTCCTGAGGGGCAATCGGGGCAGCAGCTGCTGCTTGCACCCACTGATGGCGCCAACCCCAATTGCTCTGCATCATCAGTGGGTGCGAGCGGGGCTGGTGCTGTCAGTGTGTGGGGGCAGCGGGAGCGGGGCTGCTGGCAGATGGGACTGGGGGCCGCGGCGGGAGGGGTCGGGTGGGGGCACGGAGGATGGGCCGAGACCCGCCCCTCTGCTCACCAAAGCCTCACAACCCACAGTTCCTTTCAAGGTGAACAAATTCGTGCACTGGGCTCTTAGTTTAGTATAATATGTCTTTTAAGATCCAGAGTGTTTGCTATAGTATCATTTTCATTAATCATTGCTTATCAATCAATCATTTCAGCCTTTGGCCCAAGCTAAAATACAGGGAATGAGGGAAGGATGGTGTGCCATGTGACCTAGACAGACCCGTCCTGGGAGCTCCGTGGATCCTGTGTCAGGTTAGGTTGTTTCCCCTATATTCCCCCACCTACCTCCTTTTCTCTCTGATTCTAAATAACAATGCCATGTGCCTTTAAGTCATTTGTGGAATTGTTTTGTTCTACCCTTTGTCAGGAATATACAGATATGAGTAAAATAAAAAGGAATACAATGCCATTAACCACACAGGGGCCTTTGCAAGCATTTGACGTAGAACTGGAGACAGCTGGCCTTTGTGTGTCTGTGTGTGTATGTATGCCCTCCTCCACAGCGCTTACAGGAAGCAGTGGGGATAATTGATGTTGTCTGCCACCCATTCCCGTGTGACTCACCAGCCCCGCGCTGCTGCCTCACCAGCAACGTCTTCCTGGAGTGGCACAATCTCTCCTACAGGATCAGGACAGTCTGGGGAGCAGGCAGAGAGGATGACGAACACAGACTCGCCGTAGCAGGACACCATGATCACCCGTCACCTGCATGCCCTTGATGTCGAAACTGATTTTGGATCATGGAAAAAAGGACAGTTTTGCCTTGGAGTATTGGTAACAAGAACTGCTTTTTGAATTTTATGATTGGTCTCTCCCCCTTTTTCTCCAAGACCTTCCTGCTTTTTCTTTTGCTTCAGTTTGATTGAAAAAAACAAACACAAAAAAACAAAACCCTTGTGAACAGCCATGCTCTCTAAGACACTAACACTTCTCAAGCTTGTGAGTATGGAATAATCATAATTGTAATTGTTAACACTGAGAATTTTCCAAGTATTTGATGGGTGTTACCTCCGTTAATCCCCGTGTCAGTGTCATGAAAATAGCACTGCTCTACAGACAAGGAAACTGAGGCATGCGGAGGTTATATGATCACGTGGCAGAGCTGGGGAGGAGCCCAGGCAATTGAAGTGCGTTGCAGACCGATTTGGTGGACTAGGATCTCAGACTCCAGACTCTTGTGGTCAATGCTGCCAGGCCCTGCAGAGCCATCCTCTGGTCCTGATTTGTTGACTGGCTGTCAGATCTCCAAACCTCTCCTCTCTGCTGCTCAGCCTGGCTGACCCATGGTTCTCACCGCATTCCTGCTTCTCGGGCACCGACCATCTGCCCTGAGCAGTCAGTGAAACACCACTCAGCTGATGGCTTATGTGTGCCCAGCACTGTGCCAGGTGCCTTAAATATGAGTAGGGATAAATGAACGCATCGGCTATATATGGGCAGGAGGATTGCTATATTCTTAGAACAGAGTTTGGTTAACCTTGGCTTAGGGTAGGCAACCCAGCTGCCTGGCTCCTGACACATCAGGCATCCTGGCAATTTCTATTTTGGTTTGCATATGACAGTGATGCCACATTTTCCATTTGAATTTTACATCCACTGGTTTCCTTTTTTTAATTAACAGTGTTATTGAGGTATAATTTATATACCATAAAATTCACCCCTGTCAAGTGTGTAATTCAATGAGATTTAATAAACTTATAGAGTTGGACAACCATCACCACAATCCAGTTTTAGAACATTTTCCTGGCCTCAAAAAGTTGCCTCAAGCTCATTCACAGTCACTCTGGGGGCTTCTTGTGCTCCCTCTGGCCCCCGCCGTGGGCTGTTTGATACTTTCTCAGGGATGGGGGTGGTGTGGCATTTGCACGGTGGATTCTCTGGGCCTCCCTTCCTTCTCTTTTCTTCTAGCTGTGGTGTCCAGCACCAGTGCCAGATTCTGTACATCTGGGTGGCTTTTAAAAAAATCAAATACATAATCTATTGATTTTAGAGAGAGAGAGACATCGATTCATTGTTCCACTTATTTAGGCATTCATTGGTTGATTCCTATATGTGCCCTCACTGGGGATTGAACCTGCAACCTTGGTGTATTGAGAAGATGCTCTAACCAACTGAGCCACCTGGTCAGGGCCAATGCTGGCTCCTTCAGGGGAACCTCAGACACTTTAAGTCTCTCTCTTGGCAACGTCACCCAGAGCCTATTTGGGACTTCTAGGGGGACACGAACACCTTTTGTAGCCCCATCAGGATTCCCCTCACCTTTCTATGGGGCCTTTTCACCTTGATGGGGAGATTGTGGGGAGTAACAGAGAGCTGGCATGTCCTTAGTTACCACTGGCAGCGCCTCGGGGCCCATGGTTATCCAAGGTCTCCCCAGCATGCCCCCTCTGCTTGGAGAGACAGTGAGGGTGGGTGGGGCTGCTTCATGGCTTCTGACTCACAGGTGCACCGTTATCTTCCCAAGGTCCTTTTTTTTTTTTTTTTTTTAATATTTTTTTTTGTTTTTTTACAGAGAGGAAGGGAGAGAGATAGAAAGTCAGAAACATCGATGAGAGAGAAACATCGACCAGCTGCCTCCTGCACATCTCCCACTGGGGATGTGCCCGCAACCCAGGTACATGCCCTTGACCGGAATCGAAGCTGGGACCTTTCAGTCCGCAGGCCGATGCTCTATCCACTGAGCCAAACCGGTTTCGGCCCCAAGGTCCTGCTTCAGGTGACACTGGAGTGGCTTGCCAGTCCCACTGTTGAGCAGGGATGCTGATGGGATGTAAGCACACCCCGCACCTCACCTCCACAGCATGCCATGCTCCTAAGCTCCAGAGCCTTGCTCTGTCTAGATTTATGTCTTTGCTTGTTTGCAGAAGATGAACTGCAGTGTGGACTGAGCTCCTCCCCCCAGGAACTGGCCTCCTTGAACTGAGCTATGTAGAACAGAGCCCTTGCCGTCTCTGAGCACTCCATCCACAGGAAGCCTTCCCCTTTTGTGTGGGTACTTCACACACCAGTGATACATGTCCATGTACAACCCTGATGGTGAAGAAATTGAGGCTCAGAGACGTTAAGTAAACTGGACATGGTCACACAGCATAGGTACACAAACTAGGTCTGACCCTAGACTGGGCAGTAACAAGGTACAAGGAAGAAAGTTGGCATCCAACATCAGTCCTGTAATGGTGGTACAGTCCTGTAATGGACTGTTCTGCAGCTACACAGAGACATTCCTATCTATCTATCTATCTATCTATCTATCTATCTATCTATCTATCATCTATCTATCATCTATCTATCATCTATCAATCATCTATCAATCTATCTAATCTATCTCCTTATTTCCTTCCTCCCTCCCTTCCTTCCTCCCTTCCTTCCTCCCTTCCTTCCTTCCTTCCTTCCTTCCTTCCTTCCTTCCTCCATTTATTACTCTCTCCCTGCCCCCATCCATCCATGCATTCTTCTACCCACCTCTAATATTTTCTTGGAGTATTTTAATCAATGCCTTGCACTCACATTCTTGTCTCAGAGTCTGCTTCTGGGGACCTAACCAAGACACCTGACCTCCATTTCCTCCCCTCTTATTCGCTGCTTCATTCTCAGCCCATGGCAGTCTGGCTCTGCCGCATCACTCCAATGCATTACAGCCCCTATGACACTATGCTGCTAACCCCAATGCACACAGACTGGCTCTCACCTTCGTTGACTTCACAGCATCACCTGATGTCACGGACTCATCTTGAAGCACTACTCCTCTCCACCATCACTCCCCTGCCTTCCCCTTATGTTTCTAGACTTTTCTTTGGCTTCCCTTGTGTGGGTGTATCCTCCTCTAGGCAAGCCATTAAAACAGAGTTCTCTTCTCTCCCAGGTGACCTCGCTCAAGCCCAGCTTCATTGCCACAACATGCTGGTAACCCACACATCATTGTCCTCAGCTCTGTCTTCTCTGAGTACAATTCCAGTGTCTCTTTGCTGAACATCTTTACTGGAATGTCTCAAAAGCCCCTCTAAACTAAATCCACCGATAACCCTGTCCATAAGCAAGCTCGGGCCTCCTTCAGCATCTCTATCTTAGTGAATGCAACCACTTAGCCATCTGGCCATGGCCTGGGTGCCATCCTGGACTCCTCCCTCACCCTATTCCCGGTAGCCAACCAGGTACCAACCCCTGTGTATCATGCTTCCTAAATCCCTCTTATGTGGTCCACTTTTCTCTGTCTCCCCCATGACCACTGTAGTCCAGTCTGTCATCAGCACCCTCCTGGATTGTGAAAGTAGCCCCCTCACTGTGTTGATTTTGTACACTCCTTTAATTTTTCCCACACTGCTACCAGGCTGATTTTCCCAAAACAGAAATCTAATCATACATTAAAAGTATTATTGACATATAATTCACATACCATACAATTTACCCATTTAAAGTATAAAATTCATGATTTTAAATATATTTACAGAGTTGTACAAACATCATCGCAATCTAATTTGAAGAATATTTCCATCATCCCCCCCCCAAAGAAATCCCATTCCCATTAGCAGTCACCTCTCATTAACCCATTTTCCTAGCCCTAGGCAATCACTAATCTCCTTTTTGACTATGTATTTGCGTATTCTGGACATTTTCTATAAATATAAATATACAGGATGTGGTCTTTTGGGACGAGGTTCTTTTAGTTAGCATAATGTTTTCAAGAGTCTTCCATTTTGTAGCTTATAGCAGTACTTCATTTCTTTTTTGGGGGTGCTGAATAATATTCCATTGTATGGATATGCCATTGTGTTAATCCCTTCATCCCTTGATGAACCTCTGGGCTGTTTCCACATTTTGGCTATGGTGAATGATGCTGGTATGGCCATCTGTGCTTACATGTTTTCAGTTCTCTTGGATATATACCCAGCAATGACACTGGATCATACAACCAATCATACATCTTTTACAAACTTTTCAGTGACATTCCATGGCCCTTAGGTGAATGTAGCCCCTCCCTCTTTTTCCGATGCCCCAGTGCTCACCTCTCTTGCCAGCCTCTCTCTGCTCCAGGACTTGGTCACAGTGGGCTGTACTTTGGTCCCTGGTCTTCACTCAGTGGTAGGTCTGGAAACCTCACTGGATGTCCATTTACTCCTCCTCCACTTAGTCCCCTTTACTTCAAATCCTAGTTTAATAGGCATTTCCTCAAGGGAAGCCTTTTCTGAGCTCCCTGATGAGGTCAGGCTCCCCTTCCCACACTGTAATTGCACCGCATGCATATTCCTCCTTCATAGCACTTGTCACAATTTTACATTTCGTTTAGGGTTCTTAACCTAATGTCCTTCTCTCCTAATGGTTCCATAATCTAGGCCACGTAAATTTTCTGTGCCATCTCTATATCTCCAGCATCCACACAGCACCTGGCTTGTATTTGTCCAGTGAATTGTTACATGACTGGAAATGCCATCACCCACCAACTTCATGATGGCATTATCTAGTTCAGCGATTTTCAACTTGTGTGCCACAAGAATTTTTAATACATGCAACACCTGACCATTTAGTCAGGTGCATAGACTTCTTTTTCATTAGGTTGTCAAATAAAAAAATGACAGCCAACACAACAATAGCCATCTGGTGTGAATGACTCAAGATTATACTTTTTTTTGGTCAGATTGGCAAAAAATATATATTTTTTGGTGTGCTGCAGAATTTTAGTAATTAGTTTATGTGTGCCATGAGATGAGAAGGTTGAAAATCGCTAATCTAGTTGACTAAGGATTTTCTGATCTTTATGTCATGAGAATAGTATGAATCAGTCCAATGATTGTTAGCACTGTTCCAGCTAAACAAACATGAGATGAATATCAACAGCGAAATGGCAGTCTTCCCAAAGACCACACCAGGAGCCAAATGGAATTTCACTGGTGGGAGGTGACTTCTCAACAGAGATAAACGCAGGAGGCTGATTGGAAATTGAACTCACCAGGGATGAGAATATTATTTCCCATGGAGCAAGAAACCCTAAAACTACCACTCAACTAACTTCCTCCAAGGTAAAAGATGTGTATTTCTCAGGGTCAGAGTACCTAGTATGTTTCTGTTTCACTCACACCTTCGCTGACTTTGTCCAATAATCTAACTGCACTAGATCAGAATGTAAGCCTCCCCTCCCCTCCACTCCCCTCCCCTCCCTTCCCCTGTGTGTCATTTGATTTGTTTTCTGGAGAGCTCTCTGAGGATTAGGCTGGGGCTGGGGTGGGTAGGGATGATGTCTGGCTTCTAGGTGATGTGGGTGAGGGCAGTGGGGCAGAGCCTTCTCATATGCACCTTCATCTCGCTGCCTCCATCACTCCTGCTGAGCCTGAGTTCGAGACCTCACCAGGGTCTGGCAGAGCAGAGGAGCTTTTTACTGGAACATATTCCTTTCCATGTAGACTGCAGGCTGTGATTTCCTCTGGACTTTAACGTGCCTTCATCCTCCTCCTTCTTCCAGACATCGGTTGAATTTTCATCAACAATAGCCCCCTTTTATTTTTTTCACTGTGTTGGGTTTACTAGTATGTCCTTTAGAACTCAGGATGGAGAGGAGTTAAACACACAGATTTCCCCCTTCTATCTAGGATTGGAATTCCCACTTGCTATACTAATTATTTCATGAACTATTCAAATTGGGATAGTTTTCTGTTTATGGAACTAGATTTTTAAAAAACCACACCACCACCCAGCCGGCGTGGCTCAGTGGTTGAGCACCGATCTATGAACCTGGAGGTCATGGTTCAATTCCCAGTCAGGGCACATGCCCGGGTTGCAGGCTCGATCCCCAGTGTGGGGCATGCAGAAGGCAGCCGATCAATGATTCTCTATCATCATTGATGTTTATATCTCTCTCTCCCTTTCCCTTCCTCTCTGAACTCAATAAAAATATATTTTAAAAAATGCACAACTAGATTATAATGTAGAATGGGGAAGAGATCATGTTTTATTCTTTATTTCTTGGAGCATAGTCCAATTCCTTTTACGGGGCAGGTGCTTAGTTAATGTCTGTCCACCGAGTTGCTTTAACATTTAAGCTTCACTGCTTCTGTTCCTGTGTCACATGTTTACCTGCCTTCACAAGTATGATTTCTCAGCATGACCGCACCCCCTGGAGAGCCATTTAGATCCCCATTTTACGGCCTTTTATGTTCTCAGTTTTGACCATGCACTTCTGTGGGATTTGAAAGAGATGAGAAAATATGGTAAATGCCCTGTGTGGACAGGTTCATACTCTATAGTTATAGTCCTCTTGGCTTACTTTTCTTGTAGGTAAAAGCATAACTCAGGTATTTTATTATCCTTTATCCCTTGCTGCGTTTGGTTCACTGGGAAGAGTAGGCTACTTCCTCTTGTAAGGTCCAGAGTTCCCCGAGTTCGAGTTCCCCGAGTTCGGGGCACCTCCCCTCCTCCCTGTGGCCGTGAGCACATGGACGTGTGCACCTGCATGTGCAGCCCTCTCTTCCTCCCATATTCTCTGGACATTTTTCCCCTCATAAGAAAACTCAATTAGTGGTTTCATTACATCCAAATAAAAACCATCAATCGGGGCAGCATAACATGGTCCTTAAATCCCATAGGCCACATTTTTGGCAAATAGCTGTGTCCCGTGACAGTCATTCCCATGATGTCCGGCTTACTCATCATCTGATGCATGACATTTTCCTGGTCTTGGAATGCTCCATCTCAATTAAATTTGGAGGAAAAGTCATTCTTCTGCACTGTAAATGGAAAAAAAGTGCACCGTGGGGCCTTTTCTCATCAAACTATAGAAGATTAGAAACTGCCTGCCCTGCCGGGGTCTCCCTGGGGAGAGAGCTGGTCCAGGAAGGAATCCGCTCAGGGGAAAGCTGGGAGAGCCCTCTCTACTTTGTATTTTGTACTTGGAAAAATTCATTAATGTTTTTCCTTTTTGTGCTTCAGTAACTAAAACTACCCCAATTAACTCACAACATCTATTAACATACTCTTTGCATATAGTAAAATATATCAATTTTTCTACAATTGTACAATTCAATACATTTGGAATTAGACAATATAGTAGGATGATTGATTTGGAGACTGAGAAAGACATAACTGAATAGTAACTAAGCACTGTTATCTATCTATCTACTTATCTATTATTGCAGTAAAGTATATGTAATATAAAATTTACCATTTTGACCATGTTTAAGTATACAAGTCAGTAGGACTAAGCAATTCACAATGTTGTGCTACCATTACCACTATCCATTTAGAAAACTTTTCATCATCCCCAATTGAAAATCTGCTCATTAACACCAACTACTCATTCCTCTCCCCCCAGCACCTAGTAACCTCTATTCTATTTTTTGTCTCTATGAATTAAATTTGCCTATTCTTGGTACCACATATAAGTAGAATTATACAATATTTGTCCTTTCGTGTCAGCCTTATTTCACTCAGCAAAATGCTTCCAAGATTCATCCATGTTGTAGCACATGTCAGAATTTCATTTCTTTTCACGGTTTAATCCATTATATGCATGTACTGCATGTTTATTCATTCATCCATTGATGGGTATTTGGGTTGTTTCTACCTTTTGGTTATGATGACTAATGCTGCTTTGAACATTGGTGAACAACTATGTTTGAGTTCCTGTTTTTGCCTCTTTGGGGTCTATCCCCAGAAGTGGAGTTGATGGATCATACAGTAATTCTATGCTTAACTTTTTGAGGAACTGTTTGGCATGATTTCACAGATGAGGAAATCATGAGGCTCAGAGATGTTAAGCTACTAGTTCCAGGTCACATAGCTGGCCTCAAAGAGAGTCATTAAATTTAGATAAACAAGTATGGAATATGCCTACTCAGTACTTTCCATAAATAGGCTCTTAATAAATGTTTATTTTCTTCCCTTCTGCTTCTGATGAAATTCAGATATACTGGCCTGAAGTTTAAGTTTAGTTAAGGTTACACACTTTCATTTTCTTTACAGATATCACAAAACCAAACAACTCTCCTCATCTTGACTAAAATGGTTCAAGAACCTTCTATACCTCAGAAATGCAAGTTCCTTTCATATAATTCATGTGCTGATTACAAATCCTGGATCGGTGTCTACAATCTTTTCCTAGGCACTCTGGTGGCTGTAGTTGATATTGTTTGGTGTTCTTGAGAGTCATAGAATTGCTTTATAAGTTATCTGAATGTAGAATTTTCCAGAAGGTTGATCTGCCCTTTTCTCTTCCCAATCACCAATACACGGTAGTGATCGCAGCATGACCCTGGCTAGGCAGGCTGAGCAGGAGGGAAGCTGTGAGGTGTGTGAAGTAGAATTTGGAGGCTCTTTTTTTTTTTTTTTTGTCACAGGCCCTGCCCTTTAGTGTCCACCTTTAGAACCTCCTTCTAAGTGACAAGTTGCCGTTCTCTGCCCTCACTCTTTAACACCTGCTTGTAGGTTGGCTATGGGTCACTTAGGTTGGTAAGATTGGAAATCATGCTGTTACCTCTCCCTGGGGTATTTACATCTAAAACCTACTTCTGATAGTGGAATAAAAGGCACAGTACAGAATTCCCACCAGATTGGTGGGTATTAAGTTTTGGGAACTGACAGTGGGACGGCCTCCCACGATGCACTGAAATGATGTCTCATAGGACAGCCATCCGAATATTAAAGACTGATGTTCCCTACAGGGTTTCCTGACTTAGGGAGTTGATTGGATGAAGCTGCTAAGTGAGGAATAAGCTTGAGAGAAGTCAAAGCCTCAAGCAGCCTCGGTTCTCTCCTTGTTGGGCCAGGAGGGAATTAATTTTTTCCTGAAAAACAGTGAGAGTCACCAACCTATACCACTCATAGTCAAGGAAAGTTTGGGAAGTCAAGGAAAGTTTGGGAAGTCAAGGACTGGGGAGGAGAAGAGGAATGGCTTTGCTTTTTGGGTGGGGAGGAGACAAACATTTCACATATACCAGGAGATACGCTTTCAGTAAGTGTAGTTCCCAGAATGCCCACCAGATGGTGCAAGAACTCCGCCTACACCTGCCCTTTGAGGCAGACGGGACTAGCTTCTGCCTACTCCTGGTAGAGACAGCGTGATGAATCCTTCACTGTGGCCAGGATACCTTTTGACATCTTAAGCATTCAGATTGAATATTCAATTAAAAAATGGATTGAGCTCCTAATAAATTAAATGAAATTACTTGCTGATGTGTACCAGAGCGCCCTGTACAGTGACTGCCTATACAAGAACGCAGTGTCAGGGAGAAGAAAAATGAGCAGCAATCAAGATGCAGTGTGCGGTGAGGAGCAGAAGCTCATGCTCCTGGAGGATCTGAAGTCTCACGGGGGCTGCGTTCGTTCATCTCATTGGGCATTTACTGTGGACAGCGCTAGTCTGGGTGCCCGGCAGACAGCAATGGAAACAGTTCCCAGCCTCTGAGAGCTGCATCCTATTGAGATGATTGATTAAACAACAAGTCCGATAAGAATGGTGATGTGCACTATGGAAAACAGATTAAAACCGACAAGTGGAGGAGAAGGGCTACACTTTTAAATCGTGTGGCCATGGAAGGCCTCCCTGGAAAGATGAAGCTTCAATAAGGCCTAAGGGACTGATGGGGCAAGCCATGGGGATTTTGGGGAAGATGAGTCTAGGCAGAGGGCACAGCAAAGGCACAGGCCCTGAGATGGGAATGTGTCAGGCAGACTCAGGAGGAGTGAGGAGGCCGGTGTGGATGCAGAGTGAAGGAGGGGAGTGTGGGATAGGAGTCGGTGAGATGCTGTCGGGGTAGATTGGGGGATTTTGAAGCAGATGGTCATATAAAACTCTGTAAAATACTCTAAGAACTTTGGCTTTTACTTTGGAATGATAGGAGCCATTGAGCATTCTGAATAGAGAAGGGACATGGTCTGACTTACCTACATTTTATTTTATTATTATTTTAAATTAAACTTATTGGGGTAACATTGGTTAATAAGATTATATAGGTTTCAAGTGCCCAATTCTATGATACATCATCTGCACATTGCATTGTGTGCCCACCACCCCAAGTCAAATCTTCTTTTATTTTTTAAAATATATTTTATTGACTTTTTACAGAGAGAAAGGGAGAGGGATAGAGAGTTAGAAACATCGATGAGAGAAACATCGATCAGCTGCCTCCTGCACACCACCTACTGGGGATATGCCCACAACCAAGGTACATGCCCTTGACCAGAATTGAACCTGGGACCCTTCAGTCCGCAGGCTGATGCTCTATCCACTGAGCCGAACCGGTGAGGGCCAAGTCAAATCTTCTTTCACCGTGTATTTGACCCCTTTACCCTTTGCTGCCTCCAGCTCCCTAGCCTCTATGGAATACAGTATGGAGGCTCCTCAAAAAATTAAGAATAAAGTTATCATATGACCCAGCAAATTGTCTTATGGGTATGTACCCCAAAATTAGAAAACAGTTATTCATATCCCTATGATAGATGCACCCCTATGCTCATTGTAGCATTATTCATGGTGACCAAGACATGGAAACAGCCAACATGTCCTTTGATAAATGATTGGATAAAGAAGATGTGGTACATATATACAATAGAATACTCCTCAGCCATAAGAAAAGATGAAATACTGCCATTTGCGACAGTATGGATGGATCTTGAGAATATCATGCTAAGCAAAATAAGTCAGAAATAAGAATAATATGATTTTACTCGTGTGTGGGATATAAAACTGAAAGCAACAAATGAACAAAAAAGAAAAACAAACAAAAACTCGTAGATCCAGACAATAGTATGGTGACTTACAGTTTAAAAGGATCACTCTGGCTCCTGTATTGTGAAGGGGAGAGAGGTAAAGCAGGAGACCAGTCAGGGACGATTGCAATGTTCTAGGTGAAGAGATGGTGGTGGCTTGGCCAAGGAGGCTATAGTAGAAGTGGAGAGAAGTGGTCAGATTTTGGATATGTTTTGAGTCAATAGGACTTGATGGTGGATTGAATGAGTGCTAGAGAGAAAGAAAGGTCTCAAGGATGCCTGCAAAGTTATGTCCATGTACAACTGGGCAGGTGGAATTGCCATTCACTGAGATGAATTGAAGGAGCATGTTTTTGAGGAAAGACCAGGAGCTTAGTTTGGGATATGCTGAGTTTTTTTAAAAATATATTTTATTGATTTTTACAGAGAGGAAGGGAGAGGGATAGTTAGAAACATCGATGAGAGAGAAACATCGATCAGCTGCCTCCTGCACACCCCCCACTGGGAATGTGCCCGCAACCAAGATAAATGCCCTTGACCGGAATCAAACCTGGGACCTTTCAGTCTGCAGGCTGACGCTCTATCCACTGAGCCAAACCGGTTAGGGCTGGATATGCTGAGTTTGAGAAGCCCTGGAGATGTCCAAGGGAGAGATGTTTAACATCTATGAACCTGGAATTTAGGGGAAGGGTCTGGGCTGAGATCTAGATTCAGGGAAGGGGCCCAGTGGGTCTATAGATATTTAAAGTGATAGACTGGAGTGAGAATGGGTAGAGGAATGAAGTCCAAGGACTGAACTCAGGCACACTCAAATGTTTAGAAGTTGGAAATTGAGGGTGGTGGTGGTTTAGCAGAGGCGACAAGAGGTTGGACCAGTGAGGTCGGAGGAAGCTCAATGAGTGTGGTGTCCTGGGAGCCAAGGAGGGAAAAGGCCAAGGAGGAGGAAGAGCTCAGCTGTGTCACTGGCTGCCTCAGAGCCAGCACACAAATCACTCTCAAGTAAGATTTCTCAATCTTAGCACTGCAGACGTTTGGGGCTGATAATCCCTTGCTGTGGGGAATGTCCTGTGCACTGTAGCATGCTTCCCAGCACCCCTGGCCTCCACCCACTAGATGCCAGCAGCGCCCTCCCAGTGCAAACAATCCACAATGTCTTCTCCAGAAATGGCCACAAGTCCCCTGATGGACAAAATCATCCCGATTGAGAGCTACAGCTCTAATGCAAGGTCTGGGGAGCTAACTTTCAAGGGTAGGAAATCTCTTTTAACTGAGGGGAGAGGAAGCTTCTGGAGAAGCTGTCAGATTTGAACTTGGTTTTACAAATTCAAGTCAAACTGGAAGGAGAATGTGAGAGGATAGACTATTGACGGAGAGTAACTGGGGCAGAGTGAACAAAGGCATCTAAGCCAGGGGAGAATTCCTGATGCTCAACACTTGTCTCTGTGTAGAGGCTGACATCTCCTTGTGGAGTCATGGAAACAGTTGTTTTCATTGTCACTCGCTTTAGGCACAGACGTGGTTTCCATGACATCTTTCTTCCCCACAAAGGAAGACTGAAGGTTAAAAGACTTTTTCTCTGAAATATGATTTATGGTGCATTAGGCATGTTATACATGTTATACCATTTAAAAACTATTATTAATAAAAAAACCCCACAACACTACTCTCTCACCCTCATCACCTTTCCTGCCTCCTCACTTTTGGCATTTTTTCCCCAAATGATAAAGGAGAAACTCGTCTTCCAGTTTCTAGATACAAGGTCAGATTGTTTACCTCCCATTGGAATACAAGATTAATTCCTCCCCTGCAACACACACACACACACACACACTTGAAATGTAATGCCTTTTTTTTTTTTTTTAAAAAAAAGCAGATACTCACTTCATGGACTCATTAAGAATTTTACCAAGTCCCTATTGGAGTAATTATTATTTTGGACATTTAGCCAATATGTTCAGAAGGCAAACTGATGTGGCATTTACAAGACTCAACTGAAAACATCTTCAGGGTGTGAAGAGGTAATTGGATTCCACTTTGAGACAGGGGAAGTTCAGACATGGCTCAAGGAAAAGGCTAATTTAAGTGGAAAGTGTTAGGACTTTGGAAGGAGAAAAGAAAACTCCTGGATAAGTAGGCTTATCCAGTAGACTGGCTATTGGCATCATGTTATCTTCTCGGGACTTACTGGGCAAGCTTTCCGATGGGTAGTTTAAGGAGGGTCATTAATGAGGACCATTAGTGACATTCAAGTGCAGACTTTATAAAGCTGAGCATGGGTATGGCCTATTTCAGGGGTTCCCAAAGTTGGTCACCATCACAAGTCATCAGGGGTGCTTAACTAATGGGGCCCACCCCTAGAGATTCTAGGTCAGTCCCTGTGTCATATGTAAACGTGCCCCAGATGATTCTGACCAGTCCTGGACTTCACACTGGCATTTGGGGTATTTATTTACTCACTTTTATTAGAAATTAAGGAGTTGTAGGTCTAGACAGGAAGAAGTTCTGTAAATTAGTGAAGCTGACTTCCCCATTTCAAAAATGTTAACAACTTGGTATTTAAATAGAGAGAAGATAAGAGCAGACATAGAGCTGAGAAAAATAATTTTTTGATTTTTATTTTAAGAAGACTTCTGTTGAGCACATTGCAAACTGTTTCCTTCCTCTTTTTAATTCTTCCACTTCATCTTGGCCATAAACACTACCCTCTGTTTGCACTTTGGCCCAATGACCCTGGTGCCCAGGTCAGACCTGTCACCAAGACTTGCTAGCCAAAGGTATCTATATATATAAAAGCCTAAGCGACCATTACAATGGAATGACCAGAACGACCAGTCACTATGATGCGCACTGACCACCAAGGGGAAGACACTCAACGCAGGAGCTGCCCCCAGCCCGCAGGCCCCAATCACTGATGGAACCTGCAGGCCAACCTCCCAGTTCTTCCCCCTGGCCCGCAGGCCCCAGTCAGGGCCGGGCCCCTGGGCTGGGATGGGGAACCAAGGGTGGGTGTCATTGGATGCAGCCCCTTTTCCGGGGGGGGGGGGGCGGCGCGAGGGCCAGCTCCCTCCTTGGGGCTGGTAGCCAACTTCCTGGGTTCCTCCCCCTATTCCTCCCCCCAGCTGACAGGCCCTGATCACCCAATTGAGGCCTGCTGGACAACCTCCTGGTCCCTCCCCCCAGACGGCAGGTCCCGATTACCCGATTGGCCAGGCCCCAGGCTGGGATGGGGAGCCGGGAGTGGGTGGCAGCTGATGCGGGCAGCAAAAGAAGGAGGGGGGGGTGGTGGGGAGGTGGAGAACCAGCAGGCAGCTGGCGAGGGAAGGAGGAGGTGGGGAGGCAGAGAACTGTGAGGTGGCAGTGTGTGGGCAGTGAGGGAAGGAGGGAGGTGGGGAGGTGGGGAGGTGGGGAACTATGTGGTAGTGGCATGCAAGTGGTGAGGGAAGGAGGAGGCGGGGAGGTGGGGAACCTGATTGGCCCTGATTGCTGGCTGCCCAGGCCTAGGGACCCCACCTGTGCACGAATTTCATGCACCAGGGCTCTGGTTTATATATATTGATGTGTATTTGTCACCTACCTGAAGTGAAGTGACTTCATGCCTTCTCTCTTTTGAGGTCAATCAGCCTCAAAGAAATGCCCATCTCTCATAGTGTCCTCTTCAGAGTGTCCTTGGTAAACAAGGTTGAAAATCTCCATTTATCAGCCATGGGAAAAGCCAAGAGTTTCCCAATGAATGGCCACTGTCCAACCACCCCCCTTTTATGAACAATAATGCAAACTCTGTAAGTTCCACTCAGCTCGCAGGGTATTTCTTGACTGGCTTGTTCTTGCCATCCATATTTTTATGGCAAATCTCAGCATCAATCCAAGATATCCTTCTCCACCAGCTGTAGAAAGAGCAAGACTGATAGAGGACCACTCTTCAAAGATCTTGGTTTATTTGGAACCATAAACATACAACGATGTGCAATATTTTAGCAGTGTCACCTCTGTAGAATCCTAAAGGCTCCCTGTGAGGTCCTAACTAACCTTGATCAAAGAGTTGTCTTCTAAGCATGAAGGTAGAATTCTGTACATATGACTAGCTTGCTTGTGATTTTCCTCCACCAGCAGGGATCCCTTCTTCTCTCCCTGGATGGAGTAATGATTGCAAAGTGGATCAGATCCTGTAAAGAATGATTAAGTTATAAGACATTCAGAGATTAATAAAATAATGATAATAGTTCTGTAAGCATTTATCAGGAGTTAGGCACTCCACTAAGTTTTTTACATGTCCTATTTCACTTAATTCTAAAAACAATCACAGGGTGGTACCATCATTATTGCCATTCTACTTATGAGTAAAACTGAGTCTCAGAGGGGTTAAGAAGCTTTCTTGAGGCGGGTGAGGGACAGAGCTAGGAGCAAACCAGGTCTACTCGACTTGATTCTGGGTTCATGTTTTTAAAACATCTTTGATACACTACTCTTTTTAAAAAAGATATATATATATATGTTTAAATTTTTTTATTGATTAAGTTATTACATATGTGTCATTATCCCCATGTTATTTAAAGAATATTTTTACTGATTTCGGAGAGGAAGGGAAAGGGAGAAAGAGATAGAAACATCAATGATGAGAGAGAATCATTGATTACACTGGGGATTGAGCCTGCAACCCCAGGGATGTGCCCTGATTGGGAATCAAACCCTTACCGCCTGGTTCTTAGGTCAACACTCAATCACGGAGCCATGCTGGCTGGGCTACACTACTCTTTATGAGCTTTTGACATGAACTCTGTACAGTAAAGGCATTAGGTCCACAGGCAAACTGGCCAATGTGGACTCCTGCACATCCTCCTGGGAATACCGATTTGTGTGTGAAGACTGCTGACCTCAACAGGCCTGCTGACAGACATGGCGGGCAGGGAGAATGTATGAGGGTAAAATGATTTATTCCTCTTGCTTTACTGCATTTACCATATACCATATAAAGAATCTATCAAAGTATAACATGACCAGTCTCTCTGAGCATCATCTAATCACCCTAGGAAATCAAGTTAAAGATTAAATTCGAATACACCAATATTATTAGTCACCACCATCAAGAGTTTTAGCCCATTAGGTAACATAAAAACCCCCAATAAGTCATGGATCTCCTAATTAGCAGCCAAAGAAGGGAAGAAAAGCTCCATGACCCTGTTTTGTCCTAATTGCCAGTTGAGTTGATCTCAGAGGGCATGCTCTGTGCATTTTGAAAAACTCATAGTGCCACCAGCAATTTTATGATCACCTAGGAAACTTCCAAGCATCTTTAAAAACATGTTACTTTCCTGTAAGTGTTATTTCCACTAATGAGACTGGAGGGCAAGGTGACCTTGTCTTTTTCCTTCAGAACGCAGTCTCCATTCTCCTGCCTGCTATTTATGTTGCCACAAGGCCATCTGTGTTTCTCTGAAATGCCTTCTTGAATTTTAAACAATGTATTTTTACTTCTTTCAGAGAAACAGCAATGACTCAGGCTCAAGGTGGTTCGATTCAGTATAACTGGATGCCTGCAAGGCGGACTCACCCTCCAGGGTCCGTCTTCACATTGGGAGTGCTCATGTGTCCCACATCTGCTGCATCCAAGGCCAGTGAGGCCCACGGTGCAGCCCCGGGGGAGTGGGAAGATACAAGGTGAAAAGACTCAGTTTCTGTCTTCAGGGAATTAACAGTCTAATATGAAGAGGAAAAAATATATATAAATAAACATAATACAGGAAAGCATATCAACGATGTCTTAAGAAAGCTTTTCACCAAAGTGCTTTAGAAATCAAGAGAAGGAAATGGTATTTGCACCCAAGGCGTGTCCTTCAGGTGCATCGCAGAAATCCTTCATTTTGCAAAGTCGGCTTCAGTACATGTTGATACCCTATGACCCTAAACCCAACCTGATTCTAATGCTTTCCTGTGAGTGACCTTGAGTTGAAAAACTGAAGTCGTTTATCAGTATAGCTTATTCTTCATCCAGGTCCCTTCTTCCCTGCATTTGGCTGGGTGTCCCTGAAGGTCACTTGGATGTCTGGGCCAGCGTGGCGGCATGCCTTCTCCTGGGGAACCAGGCCATCTTGTGGCCATTTCTGTAGGGCCTGGATTCTGACGATGGCACCTGGATGTGACTCCCACTTACCTTGAATGGAGACAGGCTTTTCCAGTAAGTTTTTAAATCATCCAGGTAACTTATTTTTTTTTAATGTATTAAAAATTTTTCAATTACAGTTTATATTCAATATTATTCTGATTAGTTTCAGGTGTACAGCAAAGTGGTTAGGAAATCATGTACTTTACAAAGTGGTCCCAATGCTTCAAGCACCCTCCTGGCCCCATGCATAACTATCACGATATTATTGACTATATTCCCTACGCTGTAATCTACATCTCCATGACCTTTAGGTAACTACCAATTTGTGCTGCTTAATACATTTACCTTTTTCGCCCTGCCTCCAATCCCCACCCTCTGACAACTGTTACTCTGTTCTCTGTATCTATGTGTCACCCAAATAACTTCTAAACCTCATAACAAGTTATGACTTTTCTGTGTATGTTATGTCTACAAATGAGGCCGGAGGGTCTTTCTCCCCCATCACCCCATTTCCATCCTTCTTTAGCTCATCAGTAAGAACTACTCTCAGCCGCCTCCTGCCCCTCCCTACGCTGCTTTCCTCCGATTTTTTCGCATTCTTTACTGGTTGCCTCACCCCTCCCACCCAACCCTCAGTGCTGGGTCCTCGGGACTTGCTCCTAGACTCTCTGCCTCTGTCCCTGAACCCACCCGTCTCTTACAGCAATTTCCCTGGATTCATCCTCCATTGCTCTCTCCCTCATTTGTAAAAACTAAGGCATAACTTACTTGCATTAAAGTGCACACCTCTTAACATGCAGTCTGATGGATTTTACTTATGTGTGTGTACACCCATGTAACTGCCACTTAGACCAATGGAAGAACTTTCCACCCATCAGGAAAGCTCCTGCACGATCCTCTCATCCAAACTGCTCACCTCTATCACCATAGATTACCTTTGTCTAGTTTTAAACTTCATGTGAGTGGAATCATACAGTATATACTCTTTTTTTTATGTTTAATTTCTTTCACTCAACATTATGGCTGTGAGATTTATTCATGTGGTCTGCATTAGTAGCTTGTTCTTTTTCATTGAAGTGTAGAATTCTGTTATGATATTTCAAAATGCATTTAGTGATTCTACTGTTGATGGACACTTAGGCTTGTCTCCATTTGGGCCTGTTCCAAATAGAGCTGCCATGAACATTCTTCTGGTGGACATAAGAATCCTTGGGCATGTGCCAGGGGTGGGTCATGGACGACACATATGTTTAGCTTTTGTAGGTATCACCACACATTTCCCCAAAGTGATTGTACAAATATTTACATACTCTCCAGGAGTGTAAGAATATTCCAGGTACCTCTTATTCTCGCCAACACTACGTACTGTCACATTTTAATTTTAGCCATTCTGGTGGCTATGTGGTGATGTTTCATTTGCTTTAACCTGCATCTCTCAGATGACTAATGGTGCTGAACACTCATAATATTTGTTGGCCATTTTGATCTCCTTTGTGGCATGCCTGTTCACACCTTTTACCTGCTTTTTAATTGAGTTGTTTATTTCTATTTGAGTTGTAGGAATTTATCTTTAATACATATTTTGGATATGAGGGTCCTATTGCTCTGTAAATAAAATCCAGAATCACCAAAATGCTCTTCAAGTATTGCCTATGACTTCAGCCAGGTCTTGCACCATTTTCTCTCCCTCTTAACTCCCTATCCTCTCTGACCTTTTTCTACAGCCCTTCCTGCCTCGGGATGTTTGCATTTGTTGTTCTCTCTGGTCCATTGTACTATTGATAAACATTTAGGTACTTTTCCTAAACAACCAGTCTGTCCTCTTATTGTCCAGCCAAGCTATAGTTGTAGCTATAATAAAAAAATCCCAGAAGCCACTTCGGCTATTCTCCATTGATGGCAGAGCATGAGGTCTGCAGTAGAGGGCATGAGGGGAATTCCAGAATGTGCAGTTGCACTGAGATAAAAATATAAATAACACCAAATTTGCTGACTATAATGGCTTGGGAATTCAAAGATATTTTGAGAATTTTAAGATGATCTCAGGCAATGATGGACCGTTGGGGGTTAAAATACAGCCAGGATTATTTCCAGACACGGCTCTTTTGAGTCCAATGGTACTTTAAGTTGGGGGAGGTGGTTTCCCTGGAGGGGGACCATGTCCATAGCACCGTTTCCAGAGCCCCAGTATTTGGTGTAATGTGGTTTAACCTTTGGGCACCTAGACTGACAAGGCACATTTTGAGCAGAGAGGGGTCCTTGTGGTCCTGGGAAATATAAATTCCTGTGAGGAACCAATGATCAGTTTGTGCATCGAGCATTAGATTCATGAATATTGCATCTTGCAAATGTATTTACTGCTACTTTTCTGATGGGCATCGATGCTCTTCTAATCAGTAAATAGATATGTATTAAGAGTATCACTGAATCCATTGCTTTCTACCATTTAGATAGTTTTTAGAATGAAGCAATAGGAAATGGACAACCACGTTCTTGTGGAAGGGTTTTGGAAATTTTCTGGTGCTAAGGTAGGTTCTTTATAACAACCATTTCAGTTTGATGAACATGGAGAATGTTTAGGGCTCAAGATGTGCTTGTGGGATGTTGAACAGATGAGTCGATGGTACTCCTGGGAGAGTTTGTGACTAGGGCAAGGTCTCATTTCAACGAGTGAGAAAACCATGATGGACACCCATCTCATGACCCCAGGAAGATCTTAGTTTTACCCCTAAGGTTCTTCCTTGGTAGTGGTTCCTGGTGAACAAACCTCACCCCATTATGTGTCTAAGTCTCTGTAGTTAGGGTCTCTCTCTTGGATTCCACTGAATTCTCCAAAAACACCACCTAGGATTTCAGGCCCAAAATGGAAAACAATACACCATTTTGTGATCGTGCAGAAGGAAGAATTTAGGAGCAAATGCTGTGTTTAAGTAGAAGAGCATGGTTGCTTTTAATGACTTGATTTGAGATGGTTGGAAGGTTATTTGTTTCATAAGCAGCTTAATTTGTAGCTCTGAGCAGCCTTGTCTCCATCTCAGTCATGCTGTGAAGGCTCTGTAGGCAGCCTGACCCAACTGACCTGCTCTCCAGCCACTGCAATGCTTGTATCCTGCTGGAGGCTGCTCCTCTCCATCTGTGAAGCTAGTCCCAGGAGATATTGTTCTCACCAGGGAGGCTCTGTTTCAGCTTCTACTATGCTCAAAGGCTTCTGGGACAAACCCCAACCCAGGTCTAGCCCCTTTCTCAAATGCAGTCTGAAGAGCGTTCCGGATCCCACCTGGAGTAGTGAGGAAGATGTCCCCTGCCTCTCCTTCACTAAGACTCTCCCCACCTTCCTCCCTTTGTGATGAAGTAGCCTGAGACCCCGCTACCCCTCTTAAACAATACTAGCTATTTTTAACAGCTTTATTGACATACAAAGATTGCACAGATTTAATGTGTGCAACTTGATGAGTTTGGACACATGCATACAAAAGTCTAAAGCTCGCTTTATAAAGGTGAATACGAAGACAGAGAATACTGTACTGTCTAGTATAAAGGTTGCATGTTAATCACTCTTAATGTAATGTAAAAATTAAAAGACAAACGAATTAAGAACACCTATAACTTCAAAAATCAGTTAGTGGGCAGACATGATAAAAAGCTGTAAATTTTGGCATCAATGACCCTCTCCTTTGTCACTCAGGTCTGCTAAGCCATTGTTCACAGAGTGAGTGGAACCCACTCTCCCTGCAGGAAAAGAACCTTGTCGCAGCTTCATCTGCAGCACTGGGATGCCTGCACCTTTTCCTAAGCACGTTACAAATACAAGATGCCTGAAAAGAAGATTCAGAAATGGGGACCACAAAAAACAAAATAAACAACAGAAAACAAGCAAGACAATACAAGACAAATCTGTGGTTGTTTCTTGAATGAAGCATGTTTTTATTTCTGGCCTATGGCTCAAACATTAATTTAAGAGATTTAAAAAGATGAATCTCTTTGTTGTAAGGGTAAAGAGAATTTCCCATATAAAATAAAACGAAAGGCTCAGATGAAAGAAAGCAACATTACCAGCTCGCTTTCTCCCATTGGCCACACCACCGACATCTTTGTGCCTCGGGATCTCAGACGGAACTTCTGAAAACCCATCTTCTCAAGTCCTGCTTCTGCAGTGAGGGCACGTCCGCCTCCTGCCCTGGGTATAATCACTTTGATTTTCGCACAAGATCCGGCAGAACTGACGCAGCCCCAGTGCCTTCCACAAACAACTCCCTTTACAACAGACCAGCTGTGCTTTTCATTTCGTCCCGCTCTTGCCTTTTCCTCTGATCCTTGAAGGTAGACTGGCCTGTTTGGAAACCTGGCATCTGTACTTTGAAATCCAGGAGAGCAAAGGAGCCTTGAGAGCATGACCAGGTGGCCTTCAAGGGAATCAGGCTGAATTTTGACTAACAGGAAGATTTTTAAGACTTTGAAGCCTTGTGTATCTACTGGGACTCGGATTTTAAAATGCCACAGTCAGTAGACATCTTCTGATCTCCAGAAGCACATATTGTAAGTTCTGGGTCACTCACCTTCCCACGGCGTCCTGAGTTTTCCCAGAACCTTTGTTGCTCTTAGTAAGCCTTAATGAAAACCACTTCCTCTGGACGTCTGCCCCTGTCTCCTGCTAGTTGCCGTCTTCCCAGACGCCCTTGTATAGTGCTCCCGCCAGCCGCCACTGTCCCCACTGCTTCCTCTCTCTCCACCTGCTCTCTTTATAACTTGACCTTCCTAATCTCCTCTTCAGGGAGAAGAGCAGAGGTGGAGAAACACTCATCTCAGTCATGCATCTTGTGGGGACTCCCAGTAGCTCTGCGTGCTTCATTCAAGGAGGGCATCAGTTTTGATTTTCCCTCTTTCAGCAAAATGCTTTACCCAGCAGCCTTTCCACAGGGCTCTGGCCACCATGTATCGCAGCTTGGGAGCTCTTTCTGAGTGGCCAGAGGAAGGCCCCTCCCCATGGAGCGATGACCTTCTCTTTTGAAGCAAATGTGTGCCTCTGACTCTCTGCAACCTTGAACTTTCCTTGTTACCTTCTTTGGCCAGCCTGCAGCTCGAGCATCTGAATATGGATATGTATACAGGTTCTGCTCATTGCCCTGCAGCCCACCTTTACCCCAGGTAGGAGTGGTGATAACGGTGTTGAGAAAAAGAGTGAGAGCTCTGGGGTGACTGCCTGAAGGGAACCATGGATTACTAGCTGTGTTACTTGGAGCACGTTAATTAGTGGCTCTGAGTCTCACCTTCCTCCTCTGCAAAATGGGAGTAACAGTAGAAGCAACTCATAGATCATTGAAAGGGTTATTCGGGATAGTACACATGAAGAGCTTAAAACAGTCCATGGCATACAGTAAGTGGTCAAAAAATGTTAGCTGGTAGTCAAAATAAAAGTAGAGGGAGACTTAATTACATTAAAAAAATCACTCAAGTTTGCTAACTCCCAGTCCATCTTAGAGAGGCATGCTGTCACCATCGTCCAAATCTCATTCTTGCCCCACCAGGTAAGAACCCAGAGCTCTGTCCTGCCTTCCTCTATCTGTGAAGTAGACTTGTGAGTGCCTTCCCCTTCTCCTTTCCTCCAGGTGCCCATGGCAGGATAGGCAGTATATGCAACATCAGGACCCCTTAAACCTTCACGTGCACAGGAATCTCCTGCAAGTCTTAGGAAAATACAGATTATGACCATGTAGGTCTCAGGTGGGGCCTGAGACTCTGAATTTCTCTCACAAGTAGGTGCTGCTGCTGCTACTGGTCTGGGGACCACATTTTGAATAGCAAGAACCTATACGATGATCTGACATGGAGGAAGGAACCCATCCAGAATATTGGGCAGAAAGGAAGGCCAGGGGTTCAGCTGTTCTGGTTTGGTGTGGTGTTTCAGGCTCCCACGCTTTCTTCTCCAGAAATACAGAGATTGACTCTCGCTGGGAGGTCCTGAAATGGCTGTTACATACTTCCTGTGGCCAAGATCATCTTATTTTGCCTCAGTCTTTTTATTTTATTTTAAAGATTCATATGTATATATGTGGGAGTTACAGTAAACATCTAAAAAGGGACTCAAATATGCATTTTGAAAGCAAAGGCAGTCCCAGTAAGTGCAAGTAAAATATATTTCTGAAAAATGATTCTGATACGCATTTTTTTTTTAAAAAGTCAGTTTCCCCTGCCCCCATTTTTAAGTTTTAGGAATACATGATAAAAAGTTCTTTTGACTCTGGATGAACCCTCAGTCCCTGACCCTGCAGACCATGTGAGGACAAGTGGAAAGACCTTGGCATGTGAAGCTTTATTGCAATTTGTATTATTACTAGAAGAGCCGTAGGCCAGGAGGGTATCTGGATTCTTGTTTGAGAACTTGAGGGTATGTGCTAACCTTATTTATGTTGTAATGTCAATGATTCCTTGACTTATGAGGGGAACGTTCCCTTAGTCAACTTCCGTGAATGCAAGTTATACATGTTACCTAATTTTTTTGTTTTCTGGGAAAAGCTCATGGCTCCCACTAAGCTGATAAGCTCTTTTGGTATGTACATGACTTTTCCCTTCTATGTCTAAATCTTTGAATTTGATAAGATCTTAAGAAATGTAACTTCATATACTTTAGAACCCTTATATCTTTTTATATTCTTAGGACCATACAACACACATCCTATCTTTGGGTAAAGATACCTAAAGTTATATCCTATTGGATTTTGCATATTTTCTAAGGCTTTGTCTGATTTGAGACCAGAATTCTTTGGATCACTATTATTATCCCTCTTTGAGTTAAAAACTGCCTTTTAATTGATGTATTTACATTTATAATTTCTGTTCATTGTTGAATCAATTACATAAACATGATTAAGACTCAACAGAAAGACACTGGAGTATTTTACTTCTTTCAGAATGTTTTACGTTAATTCTTTCTCACTTTGTGTATAACAAGTATCTTTCTACACACTATGTTTCTCAGACCTCTTTGAGAATCTGATACGCTACTGACCCTCTCTTTAGAAAAATCTACACATACATGCCATTTTGTCCTGGTTCTTAATCATTGGTTATTACCGGATCACATAAAAAATTTTTTGTTGTTGTTGTTAATCCTCACCCAAGGATATTTTTCCATGGATTTTTAGGAAGAGTGGAAGGGAGAGGGAAAGACAGAGAGAAACATCAATGTGAGAGGAACACATTGAGGGTAGCCTCCTGCATAAGCCCTGACCAGGGCCTGGGCCAGGGAGGAGCCTGCAACCAAGGTAGTGCCCTTGACCGGAATTAAACCCGGGACCCTTTGGTTCATAGGCTGATGCTCTATTCACTGAGCCAAACCATTTAGGGCTGGATCATATTAATTTTTAATCTGTATTTCACTGTTGGTTGTATTGCTATCTTCTAATGATTATAGTTTCTCATTAATTTGTTCATTCTCTCAGCCAGTTTTTTTTTCAATGTGGTATCTAAGGACTATAACAGTTTTGAGCACAGTGTCATGGGCACATGAAGTACTAAACAACCAAGTCCACTCTAGGATAAGAGAAGGTTGAGAAGAGGCAGTGATGACCTTGGAGCTGAAAACTGAGAGAGGAGTTGTTTCCCAGGCAGACTGGGTGGAGGAAAAAGCTCCTAGTTATGTAGAACAGCATGTACAAAGGCAAGAGATATGGGAAATTTGGTGAAAGTTTGGTGTGAAGGGGCAGGGTAGTAGAAGATTTTGGGGGTGTGGTTAGAGCAGCAGAGAAGAGTCAATATCAATTAGAATGCATATAACAAGGCCTCTCATTCTATATTTAAGTTCCAGAATCATTAAATCAGTAGCTATTTTTGTTCTTTGATTCTTCAGTGCCTGGGGGTGTCCTGGTTGAAGGCAATAATGGCCTCAACCAATAATGGTAACTTTCTCTTTGAAGATACAGCCTCAAACCTTTTGTGGAAATCTTTTTTTAAAAAAATATATTTTATTGATTTTTTACAGAGAGGAAGGGAGAGGGATAGAGAGTTAGAAACATCGATGAGAGAGAAACATCAATCAGCTGCCTCTTGCACACTCCCTACTGGGGATGTGCCCGCAACCAAGGTACATGCCCTTGGCCGGAATCGAACCTGGGACCTTTCAGTCTGCAGGCCGAAGCTCTATCCACTGAGCCAAACCGGTTAGGGCCTTTTGTGGAAATCTTAATTCAGGATAGTGTGAAGTTTAATTTCACATTCTACATGGGTTGTTATCAACATCATCATCATCATCATCATCAATGACAATCCACCGCCACCACCAATACTGATTTTGTGTGGAAGAGCTTAGTTTAGGCTCAGGACAAGATAATTTTGAATAAAGATAAGCAAAGAAAACACACAATTCTTGCCTTAGGGTGCAGATAGTCTCTGGTCTGATTCCACATTACAATATATGGAAAAAAATGTTGCCTTGAGAACTGAATGACAAGTAACATGAAGCCCTCTTCTCCAAAACCATGGTACTGCTTTACTCCAGACCCTCATCATCTCTGACTTGGACTTCTCAGTACCTCCTGACCAGCTTTCCTGCCTCTGCGCTAGCCCTGGCTGGGTTGTCCCCAGCACCATATAGCCAGAGAGATCTTTTGGATATGCAAATGTGATCATGATGCTTTGTAGCTTAAAATACTCAAATTTCCCTAATTTCCATGAGACAATGTCCAAACCTCTAACCACAGTGCACAAGCCCCTTCTCGCCCTGGCTCCTACCTACTTGTGGGATTTCATCTCTAATGTTGCTGTTGAATACAATCTCCTGAATATGAAAGTTATTTTCATCTTCTCATGTTTTAAGATGATTTTTCTTGATTCCGATAGCTCTTTCTTTTTTTTTTTTGACTGCATAGAGAATTAGTATTCATTCCTTAAGAGCCAGCTCAAATGTTGCCCCTTCCAAAAAGCTTTCCGCAATATCTCTGGGGACAATGAAAAAGTTTATTTCACTGAATTCCCACAATGCCTTGCTACTCTCTGTATAAAAACCTTAAGGCACATACACAAATTATTCTAATACTGAGAGTCCTAGAGTAGCAGGATTTGTACTCGATTCACCTTGATATCTTCCTCACAGAGCTGGGTACAGAGTTGGTGTTTAATAGCTATGCACAGAGTGAAAACACATGTTATTTAAAATCTCTAAGGATAAACACTAAAAGTTTATTTTTGTGATGAGAAAGTTATACTTTTTTTCCCCCTCCTGAGAATTCTTTTCCCATTTACTTTGGTGAGAATGGGATAGAGACTAAGGACAGAGCTATGTAGGACACAGAGAGGGAGGAAATTAGAAGAGATTAACGTGTGGAGAGGGAATTAGAGACAAGAGGGAAGTAAAAACAAGGCTGTACCTCTTTATATTAGTATATCAAGTTCAGGGCCAGAGAGAACAACCCCCATGGATTTTCAGAAAGTGTGCTGGAGTTCCCAGTCTGAACGTGTGACAGAGCAATGGTCATCTATCCCTGTTTCTGAGAGAAGAGAAGAGAACATGTGAGGTCTCCCTGGAGAAAGTTCAGAAGGAACTCGGGCTTCCACACTCCAGCTGTCTCTCTGTTCTGTTTGTTTTCCTTTCTATACTCTCTTCCAGCACTTAGAAACCTTCCCTTTCAGCCTATTTAGCTGCAGTTCACTGGAAAACATAACCTTTGCAACCCCAAAGGGCCTATGGGGCCCATTCAGGCTTCCTTTATTTCCAATCCAAGAGCTAGATATTAATTGTCTTCCACTGACGACTCATTTTGCCTAAGAACTCAGTGTTCAATGCCTTGGCTGTGCTCAGTCGCCATATGAAAATATGTTGGCTCCTCTAATGGAATGACTGGGTGGGCATCCATGTGGGTGGCACTATTGAGTGGCCTAAACTGGGGAAGCAGGTTTAGATGAATAATGTTTAGTGCTGTGCCTTTTTCCCCGTTATGTGTGAAGACAGCCAGGAAAAGGAACTCTAAGAACATTTTTCTAGTTTAAAGAAGAGAAGTCGTGGTAGAGACAAGAGCACCTGGAGCCTGGCTGCCCATATAATTGACAGCGATCTTTCCAGGAAGTTGTGCCACCATGTTTAGCTCTGAAAGCAGAAGCTACCTCACTCACAGCAGATTCGGCTGGAAAGGGGCCAAAGACTTAGAGTGGTTCTTCTTTTCTGTTCTGGAATATCCAGACCAATTGCCCTCTATTCAGGGCCACAGCTCTGAAGGATCAGAGGAGAGGAAAGAGACTAATCCCTCACCTGAAACTGGCAGATGGACAGAGCTGGTTAATGAGAATGTGCAGAGTAGATGTGATCAGTAGAACAAGAGCATTAACTATAGGAAGTACAGCTGGTGGGAAGAAGTGTTTCTGAGCATAGGTACCAGGGAGAGATAACAAGTACCTGAGGGTTGACAAGGAGACAGGAGGTGAAGACAATGGTAAGATACCTGCAGTTGCATTTCAGGGACTAACAGGCAGCAGTTCTATTTCAACTGCCAGCTGACAGTTGCCTGCTTCTCTATCCGCTCCCCCAGAGTGCTGATCTTGGTGCAATTGTCCCTGTTTGCCTTTCCTAGGAATGGCTCAGGCTCCTACCCACAAAGGGAAGATAAGAATGGAATATTAAAGTATTCAAATGTATGATTTATCTAAGGGGTTGCTAGACTCAAAATCTCCAATTAGTTAGACATTTTGACCAGACCATATTCTACTTGCATGATCTAACTTGCTACCCATAGACAAAGATTATATTTTTCTGAGGGCTTTAGTACTTCACACACCGGAATTCAATGGAAACACTGACACACACACACACACACACACACACACACACACACACGCTTGTGCACCCTCTACACATGTACATATTCACTATTTTTTATGATTACAGTTGGTTCTGGTGGAAAAGTTGGTAATATTCATTCATTCACATAATCTTTTTTGAGCACATTGTGAGCCAGTTTCTCTGTGAGGAGCTGGAATGTAGCAGGGAATAAGTCAGAGGGTCTTTACCCTCATGAGGCTCAAAACCAATATAACTAATGTACACCTCGACACCGGCTCATGTCTGCCAGGTGACTGGAGAAGCCAATGGTGTCTCGGGGCCTTCCCTTTCCATGGCTGTATTTAGAAAAAGCTGACACCCACCCTGGGCGTGAGGGCCATTCTGTTTACTCCCAGTGCTGCTGCTGTTCTAAAAGGCATCTGCGATGTTTTCCCTTTGGTGTTTCATGCTTCGTCCAATGTCCCTGGATGTGGCAGGAGGACCACCTGGTCAGAGGTGGCCTGCTCTGCTTCAGGGTGGAATCCTGGCTTCGCTCTGTCCCTTGTTTACAAAGCTCTGTCTGCTCAGTCTCAGATGAGAGGAGAGCGCCGGGCAGCCCTGCTGGCTGCTCTTAGCTCACACTGCAGAGAGTTCTGGTAATTTTCCTCTGTGACAAAAGGGGCTGGTTGCCAGCCTCAGCCTGCCAGCCCTCTGCTGTCCCCGCCAGTGTCAGCTGATGAAATAAGGGCTTTTGATTTCCCTTTCCGTTATTGTCTCTGACATGGAATCACCAGGGAAATGAGGCTAAAATTTTTCAGGCTATACCAGGCAGCTGAGAAAGGTCACAGAAACAGGGAGATTAGACTCACTAAATCCCAGAACCCGAATCATGACGGCATACTCATGCTTATGAAGGTGTTATGCCCATGCAGATGTGCAAGTATGTTTGTGTATGTGCACGTGCCCCCTCCCCCTTCCAACCAGCATTTGTATCAGATGGGAAAGAATAATACTCCCTTTGTATTATCTTTATTTTTCTAGATGCAAAGCAAAACAGCATTCAGCTCTTGGCCAGGAAGAGTTTTTCTCCTGTATATTTCTGGGGCAGGGTTTGTGGGGAATCTGGGCATCCCATTTTTTTATAGGTTCCTATATTCCAATTATCATGGGGACGCCCTAGCTGGTTTTGCTCAGTGGACAGAGCGTTGGCCTGCAGACTGAAGGGTTCCAGGTTCGATTCCGGCCAAGGGCACGATCCCCAGTGTGGGGTGTGCAGGAGGCAGCTGATCAATGATTCTCTCTCAGCATTGATGTTTCTATCTCTCTCTCTCTCCCTTCCCCTCTGAAATCAATAAAAATATATATTAAAAAAGAAAAGAAAAATGCAGTGGGTTTAGGATGTCTAACACTTCACAGGTGGGTTGATGCACTATCCCTCAATCTTCTAGTATTTCACAATAGTGTGTGTGTGTGTGTGTGTGTGTGTGTGTGTGTGTGTGTGTGCATGTTTCTTTTTAACAGGACAATCTAGTCTTACATAGGGAGAGCATTATTTCTCTCATCATTGAGGCTTTAATTCTTCCTCTCTTTGGTAAATATTATAATAAAGTTAACATTATTTCTCTATGGAGAAATTTGATTCTTGTGTTTATTTACCTTAAAGGACCTCCCAGGTGCTGAGAATGGCTCTGTGTGAGCCTCTGAAACCAGCGGGGCCAACCTTAAATAGATTTATTTCTGATTCTCAACTTTCTCCTTTGATGGAAGGGGACAGAGGGCAGGGGGCTCAGTAAACATTGCCAAGAATCTTTAAACTGTGAACACATTGACATGTATAAACAGTTCAAACACATTCATCAATTTGTTCCATTGATTTAAGTTAGTAAGATATACACTGAGATAATAAAATATACACTTAGATTGATTCCCACCACGACTATGGTGGCTGGAACGAAACCAGCCATTTCAGGGTAGTGGCCACAACTGGCATTGTATAGCCTAAAGTCGTTCAATTGGTCAATCATGGTGGCATAGCATTTCTAAACTATTCAAACAACAAAATAAGATTGCTGTTAAGAGTTCTCAAGGGGCTCTTTCTCTGCCATCGAGGTGCGCGCGTTCGCTTCTCCTTCACCATGTCTTCCCACAGACTTTCAGGATCAAGAGGTTCCTGGCCAAGAAACAAAAACAGAATCAGCCCACTCCCCAATGGATTCTGGTAATAAAATCAGGTACAACTCAAAGAGGAGACATTGGAGAAGAACCAAACTGGGCCTATGAGAAATCACACATGAGAGATGACTCACATATTTATGCTGTATCCAGTTTGCCTACACCTTTAAATGATTGAAAAGATGCTATTGTCTGGACAGTTGGGGCATTTTAATTGGAAAATTAATGGACTTGTGATTTTGCTCTGTTGATTTTTCCCCTCTGCAATAGTAGGTTGGCTCAGTAATAAATGTGTGAGACCTTTAAAAAAAAAAAGAGCTTTCAAGGGGATCATTTTACCATAGTCTGTTGGATCTAGAAGAGACAACCCTGTCACCTGAAGGAACATAGATAGTGTTCCTCTCTAATAATCAGCTAAGGTTTCATGTGGGGTCATTTAGCTAAGCGATATGCAGTCATTCTGTGTTCTGCGACACTAAATTCAGACGCTACACTTGTTGTCATACCTTACAGGTAACCATGGCAACAGACCCGATGCTGACAAGCTCTGTGCCTTCCATGATCAGAAATGCCACAGTCTTGTCAACAACAATTAATTAAGATCCCCCAACCCCCAGATTTGTAAGGCAATTGGCATCGGCATTTCCAGGGTGCAAATAAAGACATTTTGGATGTGGAAAAAAACACAGACTTGGTTTTAAAATTATGGCATTCACTCTGAGAGACAGCTCAGGGAGGCAAATGCAAATGAGGAAGTTTCAGTCTGGTCTTCCTTTCTCTTTTCAAAAGAAGGGAGCTTGTCAATGCATCTGTGTGTGAAATCTGAGCCTATGGCCTTAGACATAGCCATGGGTGAAACCACTAATTTTTTTCTTGCAATATTTAGAGAGAAAATATCCCAGAGAAAATTTTCAATAGTGATACAATATTTTGGATAGCCCTCAAGATGGCTTTTTCTCAGCTTTTCTAATGAGTTGTTTGCAGTTTTATTTCTCCAGGGTTTGCGGTAAGATATGTTTTGACTTTCAAACTACTTAATGGTATTTTGACGTGTCAGAAATCCTTACGCAAGGGAATAGGGCTTCAAAAGAGCTCTGTTTTCTGGTATATTTATACCATGATAGGGTAAGGAGAAAAGTTTATCTTGGTGCCTGATGTAAAAAGCTGAGAGGTCCCCAGAAAGAAATTTCAGCAGATTCCTGATTACTAAGCATTTATTGAGTACCCATATGTACCTCAAATAGTGCTAGGTACTTTCACATTTATTTCCTTACTTAAAAATTTAGTATCTTTATTGAGGTAAAAAAAAACACTTATACTTAGAATTACTAAAAAAAAAGGAGGTAATTAACAAGGAATAAAGAAGAAAATGACTTCACCTCATGAAATCTGAACAGACTTGGATGCAGAAAAAAAACCAAAAAACATAGAACCAGTCCAGTAAATGTTTGGATGATCTGATCTGGTCAACTCTGGGTCTGGTACATCTAAGACTTTATTTTCTTCTATTAATGTGATGGGCTTTTTATTCCACCACATCTTCAAGGTGAGAAGTAGAAACTTAAATACTAGTCAAGTAATTTATTGATTCAATGTAAGTATAATAAGTTCTGCAGAGAGAGTATGAAGTGTTCTGAGAGCAGGTAAGAGGACAGTAACATAGCCAAAGGCATGGTCAGACCTACTCAACCACCATGGAGAGGAGAAGCAGGATTATTGGGAGAAGAATGAGAATCTTATAGAGTACCTGGCACATAGTAAAGGTTCAAAAAATTTTGTGAATGCATATGACTGCTGGTATTGTATGTATTCAGAAGAGAAAGAGATCAATATGGGTTGGAGTATCCAGAGGAGACTTCTTGGAGAAAATGGGCTGAAGGTAGACCATGAGGGTGGGTGGGTTTTAGATGAGTGGGTGGAATAGTGGCTAGCATGGGACCCCTAGAGAACACCTGATGCTCCTGCCTGCCCAGCATCCTTTCTTTCCTTTGGAGGATCAGCTATACTTTCTCTGTTGCATTCAGGCTTGGAGGAACTGCCAATCAGGACTTTCCTGAACAAGAAATAGGTGGGTAATCCAAGCTACATTAGTAAGAAGCTCGCTTCTTAGGATGTGGATATCACATGAAATAATCAGAGAGTTATGGTTGAACTGATGAATCCTGATGGCAGTGCCCTGAACAGACTGTTCCTTGGGTCCTCCTACCTAGATCTCCAGAGCATCCCTGAATATTGGCTTTTCTGAAATTTTGACCACTCTCTCCTGCTTTACTTTCATTTCCGTGATTTATTCCATAGCCCTTGTCTATGTCCATGTTCATGTCCATGTCTGTGTTGTACCTATATCTATATCTGTATCTATATCTATATCTATATCTATATCTACATCAACATCTACATCTATAGCTATCTATATCATCTATATCTATAGATATTACTTAATGTAACCAGTGTCAATTTCTATTGCTTGCAACCAACAAACCCTGATTTAAGCAGTTCCCAGTGTCCCAGCCCCATCAGATTTTTTAGGATGTCTTGGCTGGTTAGTAGCTGATCAAAGAATAATTTTTGAATGTTTATTTTAGAGAAAAGAATTCCCTACACTTTCCTTACCAGCAGACCATGTGGTCTCACTACTTTAGTCATAGACTGAGATGTCTGGAAATTGAATGTCCCTTTTTATGACTCAGTTTTACGTTTTGCTGCCCATGACCCCATAAGGGTTCCACTCAGAATGCTGCTGAGAATATGTGAAGAAAAAACAAATCATCCTGTAGACGAGAACAAAGACACAGTCTGATTTAAAAAAAAGATTCTTAAAAAAAAGATTCTTAAAAAAAGATTCTTAGTGCTATAGTTTAACCTATTGCTGTGGTGTTGCCCTCTCCATCCTTTCTTAGCCCTCATTAATTTCTCCACTAGCTTCATTTATTGCTACTTACTTGGAACACGCCAGTGTTTGCTTCTGATGAGTGCTAATTGAACTATACTCTTCATTTTTTCTCATGATCGTGGGGAGAATAAGATTTTTTTCCCCAAGGGAAAATAAAAACACGACAGAGGACTGAAGTAGCTATTATATAAACAACAGAGCAATCATAGAACAGATTTCTGTGGCCTTTGTGCAAAAGGAAAGCAGAAGGGAGAAGAGCAATTGGAGTACAGGGCTGGCCATGTGGACCAGTCTCTTTCAACAATAGCACGGCATGAGAAAAAAGGAGGGCCTGTCTCTGTAGTGTTCCATGTGAAATGGCTGAGCCAGTAGCTATTATCACAGACCTAGTGGATGAAAGGCAATAAAGCCCCAAAGAAAGAAAAAACAGTACAAATTCAAGAGAATCTGTCTGAAAAGGAATATGATCCTTAACAATCTGATTCTCTCTGATTGGTTGATAATAAGAGTAAGTGCATTTAGCAGGGAGAAAATAAGCATAGACTTGGCAAGTGAAATCTGCCCTCTGACTTCAAGGCAAGCACTGTATCCTTTGGTGCTTTGAGAATTATCTACCTAGACTCCCTGCTGTTTGCTCTTACCATCATGGATCTTATTTGAGCTCTCATTATTTCTGGCATAATTTTCTATGGTCTCTCTTCTTCTGCTTTCTCCCCTCCTCAATCTCTCTCCTCCCAGAATAAGTAAGACACAGTCATGTCAATCACCTGTTTGGAGACCTTTGATGGCACTCCTTAGTCAACAGGACCAAAGACCAGATTTCTGTGTTCAAATATGACAAACAAGATTCTACCCATGTGGGTTTCCACATGCCTTCCCAGGTGACATGTATATTCCATGATCCAGTGGGTACAGGGTCACAGGAAAACCTATGGAATCTCTGAGAGCAGTGGTTGCACACCACTGGCAAACAGCCTGTTCTTTAATCCTACACTGTTAACCCCAGTATCAGAGGGATAGAGTCTGTGGTGGAGACTCTTGGGATTTCGGGATGAAATTACACAATACAAAGTACTGTAACATGCATCTAATGTATTATAAACAAAATCTCTTCTTTCCAGAATAGAATTCTTAAGAATATTTAACGACTTAAAACACAAATAATGCTTGCGTCTAAAATAATTATCCAACTGTCAAACCTCAGAGGGAAGGTAGGGGAGGGTGGGGGTAAGGGAGAGAGATAAACCAAAGGACTTATATGCAAGCATATAGGCCTAATCAATGGACACAGACAACAGGGGGTGAGGGCATGAGTGGGGGGATGGGGGTAATGTGGGGATAAGAACACATATGTAATAACTTAATAAAAAAAAATTAAAAAACAAACAAACAAAACCCTAAAAGTTTTGCCCAGGCCGGCGTGGCTCAGTTGGTTGGAAGGTTGCATCATCCGTTGCATAAATAAATGATCGTAAATAAAAAAATACAAAACAATAAAATAATTATCCAAAACACATGGTTTTGCATGCCTTAGCTAAAATAAAATCTTATTTATTTATTTATTTTTATTTTTAAAAAAATATATTTTATTGATTTTCTACAGAGAGGAAGGGAGAGGGACAGAGAGGCAGAAACACCGATGAGAGAGAAACATCGATCAGCCGCCTCCTGCACGCCCCCGACTGGGGATGTGCCCTCAACCAAGGCACATGCCCCTGACTGGAATCAAACCCAGGACCCTTCAGTCCGCAGGCCGACGCTCCATCCACTAAGCCAAACCCGCCAGGGCAAAATCTTATTTATTTATTTATATTTATTGTCTAAAGTTTTACCTATGTCTCCTTTTCCCCCAGTTGACCCCTCCCCCCCGCCATTCCCACCCGGGGCAAGCCTCCACTGCCCCAGTGTCTGTGTCCATTGGTTATGCTAATATGCATGCATACAAGTCCTTTGGTTGCTCTCTATCCCCCCTCCCCTACCATTTGTCTCTGGATCTATTCTTGTTCATCAAATTATGTTGATCATTATATCCCACATATGAGTGAGATCATGTGATATAAAATCTCATTTCTAACTGCTAGAAGATAACATTTAGATGACACTCTTGTCATGTCTGTCACCATATACTCCATTCCACTTTGACTTTCCTAGTCATTTTATGTTTTAATAAGTTATATCATCCATTCATTGATTCAAAAACTTTTTGTGTCAAGCTATAAATGTTATCACTTGAACTATGATTCACACGGGCCTTGGAAATGATGAAAACTATTCTAGCTAATATTTTGGAGGGTGTCTGTTATTTTTCAACATAAAGATATGACGAAACAATTTTACTTGTGCTGTAAAAGAATCAATAGCTGTAGTCAAAAGAAAGTAAGTTAGAAAGAGGCAACAACATTAGAACTTTGGCTCCCTTCTCTCTTCTCTCCTGGAGAAGAAGCTGGACACTGAGAGCTGGAACAGACAAGGTCTTGGTGGACAATATCTAGTCATGTGAGGCAGTCTTGCCTCCAGGTGTGCAAAAGTATAATTACGTTGGCACGTCTCAAGACCTAACAGAGCAAACTCTTTCAGGTGCTGAGGAAGGGAATAACCAAACATGGAATAATAGTGTCAGTTTTCTGGCCATTTTAAATTTAATAATTAAAGCAATAATATAAACAATATTTAAAAAATTAAAATGCCTTAACTGGTTTGGTTCAGTGGATAGAGCGGTCAGCCTGTGGACTCAAGGGTCCCGGGTTCGATTCCGGGCAAGGGCATGTACCTTGGTTGCGGGCACATCCCCAGTGGGGAGTGTGCAGGAGGCAGCTGATCGATGTTTCTCTCTCTCATCGATGTTTCTAACTCTCTATTCCTCTCCCTTCCTCTCTGTAAAAAATCAATAAAATATATTAAAAAAATTAAAAATATTAAAAGTTCAGGTTCAGCCCAATTATTTAAGCATGTACTTAAAATTTTTTTAAATTTAAGTATAGTTGGTGTACAACCTTATCTTGGTTATATTAGTTTCAGGTGTACAACATAGTGATCTGACATTTCCATATCTTACAATGTGATCACTAATTCCAGTAATCACCCAGCAGCATGTAAACTTAGCACAATGTTATTGACCATGTTCCCCTTCCCCTTTTCACCCATCCTGCCCCCCTCCCTTCTGGTAACCATCCTTTTGGTCTCTGTTTCTTTCTTTTTTTTTTTTTAAATATATTTTATTGATTTTTTTACAGAGAGGAAGGGAGAGAGATAGAGAGTTAGAAACATCGATGAGAGAGAAACATCGATCAGCTGCTGGTCTCTGTTTCTACGAGTCTGTTTTGTTTGTTTGTTTATTTTATTTTTTTCAGATTTCAGTTATAAGTGAAACTATATGGTATTTGTCTGTCTCTGCCTGACTTATTTCATTTAGCATAATGCCCTCTAGATCCATCTATGTTGTCACAAATGGCAGTATTTCATTTTAATTGCTATATAATATTCCATTGCATATATGTACCACATCTTTTTATCCATTCATCTTTCGATGGGCACATAGATTGCTTCCATATATTGGCTACTGTAAATATTGCTGCAATGAACATAAGGGTGCATATATCTTTTTGAATTAGTGTTCTTATTTCCTTTGGATAAATACCCAGATTTGGAATTGAAGCATGTTTGCTTTAGAATGTCTTTTTTTCTCTAGACTTAGACATTAATAATATGAGTGAAATTTGGGACTTGTCTAAATATAAATCAACATCTAAAGGTGAAAGTGCACTTGAAGGGACTGTCCCACATGCTGCGTGCCCCCCCCCCCCCCCCCCCCCCCCCCCCCCCCCGCGATAGCTCTCATGGTTTGCTGGAGAAATGCTGCAGGTTCCATAGTGTGTCCCTGCCTTGTTTTTGCTCTTCTCCCAGACATCCCATCCATGTGGTGTGGAGCTGAGGTGGAGAGCAGACTCTGGTGTCAGACAGACCTGGGCTGTCTATTCAGCTTCCTCATCTGATGCTGGAATTCTGGACACAATGATATTATTTGTTTAAAATATGTCTGCAAATTCTATGATATTTCTCCATCAAAAGGTGGGTCTAATTCCCCTTGAGTGTGGGTTAGCTGGTGACTGCCTTGTAACTGATAGAATGCACTGGAAGTATTGTCACACAACTTCCAAAAACCTTTTCTTTATATTGTTCTTTATTCTTTTCAGTATACATATATCAACTCAAATTAATGGTACGCATTCAAACTTTAAACATTTTAAGGGAATTTGACAGATGGCAAATTTAGTTTTTTTTTTTCCAAGAGCCTAACAAGGAAAAAAATTCTACTTCCTCATTGTAGGCTATCAACATTGGGATATTTATTAGACCAACTAACAGAATGGTTGGTGTGGCTAATTTGGAACAGCATAAAACTAAAACAACTTTTATTTGGATTCTCTTTGACTTGGCTAACTTCCAGTACATAATATCCCCCCACGGTGAAGGTCAAGTATGGAACACAATAATAGTTTGCCCCCAATTTTAGAAAAGCTAATAACAAAATTAAAATGTACTAAGCAAATGAAATAGGGGGTAGTCATTTTCTCGGACAAGAGAAATATTTAGATTATGATTTAACCTTGGGTTCCTTTAAATCAAACATTCTCAGTGGAGCCGGTTCTGCCCTCTAGGGAGCATTCTGAGTGTGACAATAATTGAAGTAGTGTTACTGGCATTTAGTAGAGAACTAATGGTGCCTGACTGTCTCAGAGCCCAACAGTCCTGCACAAATGACTGCTCTCTCAGCCTTCAGGATTATTAAATGCCCAACGGGACATTCGTGCAGATGTAGACCTGTTTTTAATAATCTGAGTCTAGAATCTCAAATGACTATAATGTTATATGTCAATTATATATCAATAAAACATATCTATGACAAGAAATTGGCATTGAATTTGCTCAGGTTGAGATGTGAGCATCATTAGAGTTAGGTTTTAAGCACATTTTAAATTTTGTGTTGCTTGGGCTCCACTCTGAGAGATTCTACTTTGGTTGGAGTGTGGCCTGGGAGTTGCTAAGCTCCCCAGGTAATTCTGATGTGTAAGCAGGATTGAAAACCACTGTGGTGGCTTTAATGTTAACTGCCATGCGTCTAAAATGGAAACCACCTCCACACGCCACGATGTTTTGAATTTAAATAAAAAAATCAATTTGCAACGAATATTATAAAAATAAATATATTACTCACAATTCGGGTGTTCTTGAATATTTACAGTTGAAAATTCTCACAAAAAATGATTTTTAAAGCATCTATAGACACTTATGGCATACAAAGAGTTAAAATCCATCTGCAAATTCTTTGACACTCCTTCCATCAAAAAGTGGATCAAATTGCCTTTGAATGTGGACCAGATTCATGACTGACTTCTAACCAATAGAATGTACTGGAAGTATCTCCACAAAACTTCCAGGGCTGGCTCATCAAAGGTGATACAGCGTCTACCTGGCTCTTGGCCTCTCTCTGTTCTCTCTGCCTCTCTCCCCCTCTCCCCATGCCCTTAGAGCCCTGAGCAGCCATGTGAGAAGAACTACACTGAGGCCACCATGCAGGAGGGATCGTGTGGAGAGACCACCCAGAGGTAGAGAGGGATGTCTGAGGAGCACCAGCGTTCACCCCCAGCTCTTTGGTTCTTCCCAGACTGGGCACCAGTTGTGTGAGTTGACAAACCTTCAAGGAGATCTCTGATTGCCACCGTGGAGAGACCTTGAGCAGAGGAGGACTGCCTGGTGGAGCCCAGTCAACACTGTAACCCTGAGTGGTAATAGGTGATGGTTATTGCATTAGGCCACTGTTTGGGATGGTTTGTTGTGTAGTAATAGAAAACTGCAACAGGCTTTGTTGGAATTTGCAAAGCACTTTCTTTGATGGAATTAGACTTGTTCCGTGCCCCTACCTTGTTCTCCAGCTCTTATTAGGGTGAGAGGCATCTGCTCTTCACTCTGGAAAGACTACCTGAGTCTGCTAGACTGATGTCTTCCCTTGGAGTTCTGGTTATCAGGCCTCATTTATTTATAACGTGAATTGGAGGAGAGGCAGTTGTCAGTCCAATACAGAAAAATTCCGACCAACCCTAGTGTGAAGGGATACACTGGAGGATAACATAGGTTAAAAGGACACAGGAGTAGAGAAGCCTGTATTTGCTTTGCTGCCTGATTAGTTTGTATTGTACACTCTGCATTTCCAAGGGCTCTTTAAACATTTTCTTTCTCTCACAAATTTCTGGCACATTTGGATAAATGCCAAGTAGTCCAATTCTAGGCACATCAGCATATGAATGCCACATCCATTTGCAGTTAGGGTTCAAGGTCTGGAGAAGGGACTGCACACAAATGAATATACCAGACAAGAAATATAAATTTAGAAGGCATGGGGGAGCCAGGCAGAGACCTTACTCTCTAGCAGAGAGGCTCTCTGAAACCCTGGACCCATCAGCTTTTTATTTACTTGCATACATATTTACCCTTTAGCAAAGCAAACAGGCATATGAATGGTAAAGTTTGGTAAACAATAAAAGGATTATCAGGTTAGGGGATTGCCTTCAGCCATTCAGCCAACAGCAATATTATACTAATTTTCAGCCCTTGCTGAATATTAAAGTCCATTAGCCTCCCAGGGACTTCTCACATAATTATGCTAACTACTTGTTGGTTTTAGCCTCCAGCATCAGCGCTGGAATTTCAAGTGTCCTCCAGTGATTTTGCTGCAAGCTGCCCAGGTCTGACACAGCGAAGGGTAACAGGCAGGTCATCATTGTCCTCAATACAGTAAAGTGACACAGAAGGACAGTCCTGGTTCACAAGTAGACCCTGAGCACCCAACTGAATCCTGCAAGGCGCCAAAGGTCATAAATACATAACGTGGCCTGCTCTTGAACAGTCAGCCTAGAAAGCAGAATGAACCAATACCCTAGTGATGGATGATGCATCATGTCTTTTAGGAGAGCACTTTCCTGCGTCAGCTACCATGTATTTCCTTTCCAAAGGGTAGTCCTGTGCAATGATCTCTTTCTCACCCAGAGTTCAGTTACAACCAAGCTGAGTAGGAGGTTGGGTGGTCATGGGAGTTTCGGTTTTCTAAAAAATGATGAATGAACACATCTAGAGAAGAAACACTGGCAGCAGCAACCCACTGTCTGGCAAGAGCACGGGGCTGAGAGTCTGGAGAGTTTCCAGTCCTGGCCCAGCCACTAACTTGCTCAGTGGATATGGGCATGTCATTGTGCCTCAGTTTCTTTCTTGGTAACGAAAAGGATTGACTAGATCAGCGGTTCTCAACCTGTGGATCACGAACAATGAAAATACATCCTGCATATCAGATATTTACATGATGATTCATAACAGTAGCAAAATTACAGTTATGAAGTAGCAACAAAAATAATTTTATGGTTGAGAGTCACCACAACATGAGGAACTGTATTAAAGGGTTGCGGCATTAGGAAGGTTGAGAACCACTGGACTAGATGGATAGTTTTCAGAATATGATCAAGGGCTGGCAAAGGAGTCCTACGGGGCATCATAGAGAAAGGGGGGCAGTGGTAAAGGGGCTCTGGTACCACCAGTTCTGCTTTAATTGCAGCAGCTCAGAATTTGCCTACTTGTTTTATTTGGGTTCTCTTTAGACATATAGGCTCCAGTGCTAAACAAGTGCTTGCAAAGCTCGGGCTTTGCTTCAAGGCAGGCTGAGGTTTCAGGTCTCTAAGGCTAGTCTGGCTAGTGTCTGTGGAACCATTGGAACAAACTTTTGGTGATTCACTTGAATTTAAATGCAAATAAAAACATCATAAACATTTAATTCATTGGTGCTGCTTCTCTGCAACTAAGAACCCCAAGTTCAGGTGAGCAGATGGGAGTTGAACAGTCAATATTGGACTGTGTTAAGGCCAATATTTAATTTAAATAAGCACAGCTGAGCAAACAGAGGGCTTTAAACTAGGGGTGTATTTACAGTAGCCATTTCCTCAGTGGGTCACGTGCCAAATGAATTCAATGTCTTTTTTACCTTTCCCTTTCTGATTTTAATTGTGACCGTTTTTTTTAAAAAAATATATATTTTTAATATATTTTATTGATTTTTTTACAGAGAGGAAGGGAGAGGGATAGAGAGTTAGAAACATCGATGAGAGAGAAACATCAATCAGCTGCCTCCTGCACACTCCCCACTGGGGATGTGCCCACAACCAAGGTACACGCCCTTGACCGGAATCGAACCTGGGACCCTTGAGTCCGCAGGCCGACGCTCTATCCGCTGAGCCAAACCGGTTAGGGCTAATTGTGACCTTTTTGACTACGTTGATGAAACCAAATAAAAAGTCCAGTTATAAAAAACTGGGGAACCTTTTTGTAAAAGGCATTTTTAGCTAAGCTTCTCATTATTGAGTGGAGTAGAATAGAGGGTTTAAGGGACTTGTAGAAATTTAAAACAGAATGATTTGTGTATCTTAATATTCTTTGCAATTTTTTAATGCCACTTAAGAAAGGGTAGAAATCATGTTGGGGTTGTTATGCTGACACAATTGGGCTGCTATATCTTGGGCAATTCAGCAGAATCCTCCATAGTGGCTATTGTGGATTTTCCTGGGACTGACCTGAGTTGGATCATTGCTGTTTCATAGGCGAGGGCACTGATGTCATAGCCTTGGGATCTGCAGTCTCATCACTTAATCAGCAGAGCATGCAGATGGGGTCTCTGTGTTATTTACTGGGTTGGGATATATTTTTGTTTTTGAGATGCTTTTCATTTGATATATGTGTTAGTGATAGTGCAAGCTTCTATAATAGCTGGACCCCTAAACCTCAGTGGCTTAACACAACAAAAGTTATTGCTCACTCCCATCAAGTTTAAAGTGGGTTTGGCATCCTGCTTTCCATGCAGTGTTTCAAGGATCCAGCCCCCTTTCACCTTGTGGATAGGCGCACTGGATTCTTCCCCATCTATCTAGCTGTGACATTCACCACTTTTGTTCATGCTCCACTGATGAGAACCAGCCCTCCCAAGTGTAAAACAAACAGAGACTATCATCCTGGTTGGCAGCCCTTTCCCAACAAAATCTATACAATGGGAAGAGGGCACAAGTTTCGGAGGACAGCTAGTTATCTTGGCCACAACTGGCAACAAAAAGCTAAAGGATGTTGGATGATTACCAACTAAGCATAACATTTTGATACTTAAGTCTCAAATAGTCAAGTTGATGGCATTTTTTGACCTTAATCAAAGAAAGAAAATGCCTAAGGAAATAGCACATGCTGAGGCTTGTAGAAATGTCCTATTCATCCAACCTGGTATTACTTTGGGCAAAAACTCGTCTTTTTGAGCAGTGCAGGAGAATGTGCCGAAGCAAAGGTCAGTTTCTTGCATAGATCCAAGGAATTCCTATAGCTGTGCCTGGGGGATTTTCTATAGAATGAAGTTATTGGATTAGGTAACGTTAATACCTATATTCGGGCAATATGAGTTTCATTTCTTATGTTATTGAAAGCATTGAAATAAGCATATCTATCTTTGAATTAATCATGGTCCTTCAAGACAGGCATTGACAAACGTGTTCTGAAAATTACTCAGAGGAAATGGTGAGCTAAATGTTTGCTTTATAAAAAAATGAGTCTTGGCCGTGTTTCCAAACATTTAAATGTAAAGTATGTATCATTTAACCACAATTTCAATGCTACGAGCAAACACGAAGCAGATGGTTAAATGGCATGCATCTTAATGTTTTAATCCTAAACAATCTACACAGGCAATTTTCAAATAAGAATAAGCTTGCTAAGTTTCCACAAATAAGAATTTCAAGAATTATTATTTGATCAGTATCAGATCTAATTTTTCTAAGAATGAATTTTCTCTCCCTCTATTTCATGTCATTGTTGGTTTTTTAAAAAGGCACATATTGCCCTAGCTGGTTTGGCTCAGTGGATAGAGTGTCAGCCTGTGGACTGAAGTGTCCCGAGTTCAATTCCGGTCAAGGGCACATGCTTGGGTTGCGGGCTCGATCCCCAGTAGGGGGTGTGCAGAAGGCAGCTGATCAATGATTCTCTCTCATCACTGATGTTTCTATCTCTCTCTCCCTCTCCCTTCCTCTCTGAAATCAACAAATATATATATATATATATATTTTAAAAAGGCACATATTTGCAAAGGTACCGATGGTGAGGTTCCCTCCTGAGTCACTGTGCAGAATGGCATTTGATCCTGAGCTGTTGGGCCAATGCAGTTCATCATTCCATTTGACACCAGAAAAGTAGCCCTACGTCAAAAAAGGCCTTCCCACCTTGCTTCATCTGAGGACTCTGGGTTTGTAAATGCAGAAAAGCAACCAGGCTTTGGTGGCGAAATGTCAACTCGTGTGAGTTAAAACAGGAGAAAGATTCATGATGCACAAGTGTTGATAAGGTGAAGGGAGAGCACTTCTGTTTTTGCCTAAAATTGTAATTGCAGAGGACCAGACCTGAGCCCAGTTAATGATAACAGAAATTTTTATCTGTGAAGACACATTTAGGTGACTCTTTACTTCATTTCTTCTCTTTGAACTGCAGATATCTTGTCTATAAATGGAAAAGGCTGCATGAGATGATCTCTGAGATCTTTTCTGTGGGTTGAATAAAACACATGCTCCTGTTAGTTCTCCAGGAAGGTAGTAATAGTCTGCAGAAAACCTATACTCAACTGCTTGGTGGGCGAAAGCATCACCAGCTGCTGTGTCCAGTTACAGAATGTCCCTCCTTGGCTGCCCTTGAGGGAGTGACCAAAGTCCACTCTTTTCCCTGAGCATTCCAGGAACTTGTGTCTTTCTTCCTTGAGAATGAATCATAGAATCATCCCACTGGATCTCATCCAAACCTCAAACCAATCCAAGCCATTCATTGTCTTTGAACTCAAGATTTCCTCCCCCCGCCCCCAGTGTCTAGTTACTGAGTCAAGATTATGGCCCCTTTCAGACTATGAGTATGTTTAAGAAGAAAAAGAAGAGTTTTGAGGGGACAGATGAATGAAGACTTCAAATATTTGGTGGCTGTTATGTTGGAGATGGAGGAGAATATTCTATAATTATGATAGTCACAAGAGGAAAGGTAAGACTGAAGGTCAGAGGCTACAGGGATGCAATTTAAGGCAGATACAAGAACTTTCTGACAATTCCAGCCATTCTGGGAGGAAGCTCTTTGTCCAGAAAGGTGTCAAATGCTAAATAATGGATTAGGTCAATAAATATATAATATTAATATATATATGTTTATATATATATACTTATATATATATACTTATATATATATACACATACACATACTAGTAGTTGAGACCTGGGCTGGGTTCTATGGGGGAAACAAATATGAATAGCATGTCATCCTCATAGTCAGGAGTCTACAGCCTGGTGGACATGTATCACATTCTGCTTCATGAAATATGGTACTTAGATACCCATCTTTAGAACCATAAGTCATCCATAGCAAAGCACTTGGGAAGAAGATGGGGTGGTGGCCCCTGGAGCTAATAGCTCTCTGTTGCTTGAGCCTTGCTTTATTTTCATACTTAACTCTTGGCTTCTTGGAGCTGGAAATGGATCCTTACCTTTGGACTCTCCTCCACCAACAAAAAACCCCTCTGGGGGGTGGGTGGGGAAGGGCAGGGTGTCCTTTGCCCAAAGATGGTGCTCAATATTTGTTTGTTAAATGGAACTGCTTAAGGCAGGTGGCAGAGGAGGCAACAGCTGGGAATTGGCCTGCAAGGGTTTTGTACCTACTAGTTAAGTGCTCACTAAGGCAAGGAGAGAAGTTCAGAGTTGCTGGCCATGTCTTCTGGATGCCACCAGATTCTAGAAAGTAGGTGATATAAAGTATAAATATAAATTGGAACGGATGAAGAATCTTCTTCCTCTCAATGGTAGGTAGGGGTGAAAAATCAAGAAATGGAGAAAACGACATGCTTCATCTCATTGATTTTTACTCCCTCGAGCCATTTCTCCATTTGTACTTTTCGCTTTGTTAGATCCCTTTAGTCTTACTTTGTGCCACCTGTATGCATAGCCTGTCTCTCTCTTGCTTCTCTGTTGGTTGTACTGAGATGGGGAGGTGCAGAGGGAGTCTCCAGGCTCAGGGGATCAGTGTTCACAGACTCAGAGCTCAGTCTTTGTTATATTTGTCTTCAGGCCTTGACTTCTCTTATGGCTGGTGAGGGGCATATGAAGATGTAAACTTGGGGATCACCTGGCATGTTGGTGTGTAGCAGCCCAGTCAGGACTACAACTATGTGACCCCTGGCAAGTTCCTGAACCTCTCTCTGCTTCCCTTTCTTCATTTGTCAAATAGAGAGAATTAATAGCACCTTCTCCAGCAATGTTTAGAGGAATGAGATAATAACAATAATAACAATAGCAGTACCAAGAATACCAATGTTTATTGAGTAGTTACTACATGCTAGGCAACACACTAGGTTTTCTTCAGGTATTCACTTTTCTTCTTCTTTTTTAAAAATCCTCACCCAAGGATATTTTCCCATTGATTTTTTAGGGAGAGTGGAAGAGAGGGAAAGACAGAGAAAAACAACAATGTGAGAGAAACACATCAATTGGTTGCCTCCTGCATGAGCCCTGACCAGGGCCCGGCCTGGGGAGGAGCCTGCAACTGAGGTATGTGCCGTTCACTGAAATCAAACCCAGGACCCTTTGGTCCGCAGGCCGATGCTTTATCCACTGAGCCAAACCAGGTATTCACTCTTAACCCTTATGACAATTCCATGGAGAAGATACTATCATTGTGTCTCTACTTCTTAGAAAAGGCAGCTAAAGCACAGAGAAGTTGAGACACTAGATCAAGGTGACAAACTAGTAACTGATAGAGTTGGGATTTAAACCCAGGCAGTGGCTACTAGAGCCCAAGCTCTGAACACAATGCTATAATGCGTATGAAATGCTAGGCAGAAGTGATGCCAGTGAAAACGGCAGAGTAAGAACCTTGAAAATTCTCTCCTCCACAAAAACAACAAGAAAACTGGCAAAAGTGGTCAGAATCAACTTTTTCAGAACTCAGGAAATTAACCAAAGGCTTACAACAATCTGGGAAGTGTTTATGCAAGAAAAATGTCCAAACTCTCAGCATGAACAGCAAGCTTTAAGGTGTTTTAAGTTGTTCTATTTCCATCCTTCCCTTCAGCTCAGCAGTAGCCTTGAAAATTAACAACCTGGAAATGAAATGACACTGAAATCTAGCAGTCTGGCAGCCACCAGAGGGAGCAGAGTAGGGTGGGAGCTGCTTTAAAGCCTCATTAGCAGAGAATTGTCATTATTTTACCTTCCTGCTTGTGCCCTGGGAGACATGTTGGCAAGACTGGCTTTCTTTGCTTGACTCAGAGCTTGTCCAGTGAGAAAAGCCTTTTACCCAGGAGCACTTGTTGAAACAATTAGGAGCAATTGATTAACTTTGCAATTGCCCAAGGCAGTGGATTAGAGTTGGACAAATAAGAAACTTACAAGGAAAGCAACAGTAAAAACTTAAAAGAAAAAAAAAATGAGGGATATAATATGCACTGGGGCTTTGTAAAGCTCTGACATATTTCTGGGAATTTAGCAAGTCCCACATACATGGGGGTAAGGGGAGGGGTCTGCTCAGGAAAGACCTGAATAGACCTAAATTGTCACCTTTGGGTTGAGGCTCCATGAAAGTGGAAACTGAAGGCTAAGGCAGAGCTGTAAACTGTCTGAATGTTGAAAATGTCCCCTAACATGCACACAGAAACCCATGAAAGACTAAGAAAATTATTGGTTCGATGAGTTTAAGTCAGTGGTTCTCAACCTTCCTAATGCCGCGACCCTTTAATACAGTTCCTCATGTTGTGGTGACCCCCAATTTCATGGTTACAATTTGAACATAATTAAAGCATAGTGATTAATCACAAAAACAATATGTTGTAATTATAGAAGTATCCGATTAGGTGACCCCTGTGAAAGGGTCGTTCCACCCCCAAAGGGGTCGAGACCCACAGGTTGAGAACTGCTGGTTTAAGTAAAAGAAACCTCTGTCCAGTCATTAGCTAATGACCAAACTGAGAAAAGACCTCAGTGGCCACATGTGACAAAGAATACAGGTGATGCAGAATTAGTGTAGAAAAGTCATAAAACAAACATTTAGACAAAGAAAATTAAAATCACCCAGATTGAAAAGGAAGAAATAAATATATCTTTATCTGATATAACCTTATGTATGGAAAATTGTAAGGATTCACACACAAAAAAACACCTGTTAGAACTAATAAATTTAACATGGTTGCAAGATACAAGAACAATATATAAAATCAATTGCATTTCTACACATTAGCAATGAACAATCTGAAAATCGAATGAGAAAAGCAATTTCATTTACCATGACATCAAAAATGATAAAATACTGAATAGTACTAGTAAATTTCCCAAATAAAGTACAAGGTTTGTACACTGAAAACTACAAAACTTTGTTGTAAGAAATCAAAGAAGATCTAAATAAATGAAAAGTCATCCTGTGTTTATGGATTGGAAGACTTGATATTATTAAGTTTGCAACACTCCCCAAATTGATTGACAGATCCAATACAATCCTATCACAATTTTAACTCTTTTCTTTTCCAGAAATAGACAAGCTGATCCTAAACCTATATGAAATTACAAGGAATCCAGAATAGTCAAAAAACAATTTTATTTATTTTTAAAATCCATTTATTTGTTTTTAAAATTTATTTTTATTGTTGAAAGTATTGCAGATGTCCCCCAACCCCCACTGACCCTTCAGCCCACACTCCCCCCTACCCCAGGCCTTCACCACACTTTGTCTGTGTCCAGAGTTTATGCATATAAATTCTTTGGTTAATCTTGTCCCCTCTCCCTACCCCCCGCCCCGCCTTGCCTTCCCTCAATTTTAAAAAAGAAGTCACTTCCTGATTTCAAAACTTACTACAAAGGTATAAAATTTAAAACATTGTGGTTCTGGCATAAGTTAGATTCAACCTTCCAGGGTCAGGGCTTTCTTTGTCCTTGGCTACTTGTGGGACGAGGCATTCCACTCTTTGCATGAAGAGCTGGCTTTGGTATCTTTGGGTTCCAGCTGTGACTGATAGGCCGATCCTGCCTGAACGATGTCAATGGGCAAGCTATCCTTATGAGCTGCCCATCTTCCTGCCCAGCTGGCCTGACCCTGCATGCTTATGCAATGTGGCAAAATGCACTCTTCAGGGCCTGTTGGCCCTGGTGTGCTCTGTGCTTTAGACTCTAGCTCTGTCTCTTAGTTTTTTACACTTTATTGAGGAATAATTGACAGATATAATTGTATATATTTAAAGCATACAACATGATGACTTGATATACATGTACATTGTAGAGTGATTATCAAGAGCAAAATAATAAACACATCCCACCTCACATAGTTAACCGAGCTAGCAGTTTTTTGTGCTGAGAATGCCTAAGATCTACTCTCAATAACTTTCAAATATACAAAACCATATTATTAACTATTGTCCATCTCTTGTTCTTATTGGGTTCTGTGTCCTAATCTGGTAACCTGGTACTTAGAAGGTTTAAGAAAACCTTTTAAGGGCTTCAAAACTTTTTTTTTTAAAAAAGAGAGTCAGCTTTGTCCTTCATTAGCACCCTTTCCCCTTGGGGTTCCAAAGCTGGTCCTAACCCCTTGACTAGCAGGGAGCAGAGGAAGGGACCAGCGTTGAGAAGTGTGCATCCCAGGAATGGAGTACGTGTCTGGCGGGGTTTCAGTAGGAGGCAGGACTGTTGGTCCTGGTCGGCTCTGTCCTGCTGTGTGAGCAGGATGAGTTATTCACTTAGTCCCTAATCTCCACATTTATAAAATTCTGCTCATAGCTCTCATTCGACAGTTGAAAAGATTAAATAAGAAAGTCTGTGAAGAACATTGCACATTCTTTCTGTTATTCATTCAACAAATATGTCTCAAAGATCCCCTGGGGGCTAGAAACCATTCTAGGCACCGGGAACAAATCAGTGCACCACCACTTATGGTTCCCTAACTCAAGTTTTAGATAGGCAATGCCATGGAGCTCCCCGAATATTATCTTTTTGCATTAATGTTGTTTAATATTTAAGATAAATGAACACTTGCTAATTCTAGGTACTGTTCCAGCACTTTGCCCATGTAATCTTATGATACATCCGCAGAACTTGCAGGGTGTCACCATAAAGCAAACATTCACAACGAGTCCCGCTACTTCTTTACACTCATTCTCTAGGGCCGGTTCCTCCCCTGCTCTGTGGTGGATATCTTATGGCATATCCCACGACTTTTCTGGTCACTCTTAGGAGATAAAAATCCCATAGCTGCTCTAGTATCCCCAAACAGCCCAGGTTCAGCAATTAAAATGTCCATTCCAACGTGATGGTCAAAGCTTCTCAAGTTCATTTAGAGTTGAAGCTGCTTCTGCCACACTCCCTTCCCCCTTCATCTGCCCCCACCTCCCTTGGACCTTGGGCAGACTGGAAGACTGGTGGGCAGGGCCATGACTTCCTTTGGTTGTGGGGAAAGCACTCCTCGCTCAGCCCTAGACGCCATCCTGGAAGAGAACTACCCTGTATCCCAGGGCTGTGTGCTCCTTCCCTCCTGTGTGGCCTACTTCTGGCCTATTGGAAACAAACACTTCAATGTCAAGAGTAGGGTAATAAATAATAAACTTTCTTCTGACAAACTCTGGGAGCATGGGCTTCGCTAACTCAGAAACCTCTCTTGAGTGCTGGGGCTGGACCCAGTCTCTCACCCTTCAGATTTTTCCAGGTGTGGGTATGACCTCAGTCCTCTATGTCCAGCAGGTTGCAGGGTTCACTTAGTCTCTCTCTCTCTCTCTCTCTCTCTCTCTCTCTCTCTCTCTCTCTCCTCTCCCTATTATAATTCAGTGTAGAAACATTTCATACTTAGAAGAGACCACATGGTGTAGTACTTAGATACAAACACTCTGGGATCAAAATCCCAGATAATGCCAGCTCAGCCATGTACTAGCTGTGTGATCTAGGGCGGGATACTCCAAGCATTCTGTACCTCAGTTTCCTTACCTGCATAATAGGGATGATAATAGAGGCTACCTCATAGGATTTTTAGAAAGATTAAATCAGATAAAATTTATAAAGTGCTTTGAACAGTTCCCGAGACACTTTAGGCATCACAGAAGTATTTGTTAAATAAATATCAGGTGGAAAAAAATGTTTGAATAGTAAATAACAAAGGTCAGTTAATGGCAACTTTACCAGGCACTTTAAATATCAGGAGTTCTGGGTCCTTCCAGTCCAGTCAATTTTGGATGATGCCCAAGCAGAACCTGCCTACAGCCACATGGCCGGTGTCATAGGAGGGTCTGCGGGTCTTGTAACACAGTGTAAAATGCATAGTCCTGTTTTAGTCCAAGTGCTAGGAATGCTAGCAAGCATGAGTCGAGGAAGGGTGACTCAGGTTATCAGAAGGGATGGGCACAGCAAGAGTTCCCAGACACGACTTTTCAGAAAGGGTATCTGGGAAAAACAAAGCCAGGGGTGGGCATCGAGGGCACATTTCACACCCTCTGCCAGCCCTGCAGCCTGGCTCTCCCACGTCTTGTTTTGCTCTGTTCCTTGCTATCTCTGCAGGGAAGGGATGACCTCGTGGATTATGGGACATTCTGAGTATCTTGAGACAATTAATTATCCTACTCTTGACATGCCTGAAACACAGAGAGATTATGCAACTCAGCCAGTCACGTAGCTGGGTCAGATCTGCCGACTCCAGATTCATGTTTAATCTGATGAGATTCGCCAGTGTGCTGTTATCCCAGCATGGATTTTGTTTAGTCACAGAAGCTGCTAACATAATTTCAGAAATGTGTGGCCAGGGAATCCGGGTCATCTGGTGAAAATGACATTACCAGGAAACTAAAACACTCAAAGTCCTGGAGAAAGTTGTGCGTCAGGATTAAGTAGGGGAAAAAATAAAATCAAAACAGGACCAGAAATCAGCTGTGTATATAAACAAAAGGGAATTGATTTACTATGAAAAATATGAATATAGGACAAAAGTATTACTACTTCACTGATACCTTCTAGAACATACTAAGGTTGGTGCAGCCTCCAATATTTAAGATAGCATGAATTCAGAAGAAACAATTTATAATTGCATATTTGCGTTTATGTTTGAGTAACTGGCCATTTAGGAATGTACTTTAAAAAATAGTTTTGTGAAGACTCAAAGGAAGTTGGAAAAATACTCATCTTTTATTTCCTATTCCTTCCCAGTTCGCTGGTTCCCACTGAGTGGGACAAAAGGTGGTGGAAAGAGAATGAGCCTGGAATTATATAGACCTGAGTTCAAGTCCTTACTCTACTATAAACAGCCTGGCTTTGAGCAATTTGCTTAGCCTCTTTGGCCTTCAGTTTCTTTATCTATAGAATGGTTATAATATTGACCTCGCAATACTGAAGTAAGCAAAGCCTCATGCTACATAATAGACACCCAGTTAGGTCTGGACTATAGCATATCTTAGACTTCCTGAAAATGCCAGTTCAAGATGGACTTTTCAAAGGCCTGACCCTGATGCAAAGATAGACAGATACGTCCACAGAACAGAATAACAAGCTCAGAAATAGGACTGCACATATGTGGTTAATTGATTTTGCAAATATTCCAAGATTATTCAATGGGACAAGGACAGTCTTTTCAACAAAAGGTGCTGGAACAATTGGATGTCCACATGCAACAAATAAATGAACCTTGACCCCATGCCTTGCGTCATATACAAAAGTAACTTGAAATGTATTAAAAACCTAATTGTATGAGCTGAAGCTATAAAACTTCTAGGAGAATAATAGGACAAAATCTTTGTGAGCTTGGGTTAGACAAAAATTTCTTAGGATACCAAAAGTACAAACCATAGCAATTTTTGATAAATTGGACTTGAACAGCATAAAGAAACATTTGCTCTTCAAAAGACACTGTTAAGAAAATGAAAATGCAAGCCACAGACTAGGAGAAAGTATTTGTAAAATGCATCTATTTCTTTAACACTGTTGTCTCCTGAAACTGTGGCACAGAGATGTAATTAATAATTCTTGTGCGCCCTCATCCTCCTCCCTCACTCTTTAGGCCACTGTTCCCTACCATACTTCTCATGATATTGTTATGAGTGAGGGCTGGAGAGAAGATTGGGGTATGCGTTATGACATTTCAAGCTCCACACCTTCAATTCCATTCTTGGCAAAAGAAGAAAGAACAACAATGAAAAATCTGGACACAGGCACATGCCCATCAGGAAGCAATCTGAAGCCCTTGGTAGCAACAGGACACTCTCAACAGTGACAACAAAAAGCACAGATGAACATACACATATGGCAAGATATGGCCCTAAGTGCTGTGCTTGCATCATTTCATTTAACTGTCGGTGAGTCAGCATGGAGTCCGGGAGGAAGCAGGGTCACCATCCGGGCCGCCAGTGAGTTTCATTTGGGCCGTTCTTTCCCTGATACCTGCAATGGATTTTGTTCTTCCCATGTCTCTGAAGTGCTTTGTCCTTTGGAGTTCATGCTGGATTCATCCATGTCTTGTCTTGGTTTTACTGTCTTGGGACTGTTGGCTCAATTCAGGGGATTTATCTTTGAAAATTCAGCCTCTGTTTGGCTTCCTGGCACCATGCTTTGCACTTCCTTGCTCCTTAATTCTGGTAACCCCTCCCCCCACCTCCTCTCTCTGCTTCCCCTAGGCTTCCATTTACAGTGTTTGATCATCCCTGGGCGATTATGAATCTCATATGTCCCCAGGTACTCAATCAACAATATTGGGATCAATAGTCATCCTGCTCATAGGTCTTTCTTTTCTGCTGTCCTTGACAAACCACTGTATGCATAGCTGAAGCTGGAGGTCCTCAGATACTTAAGATGAATACAGATTGGAAAGGTCATGTCTACCTTTGCCAAGGTAGCTGTGGAGTTTTAAAAATATTAATGTAACTGTGAGGATGTCTTTATTGGTGAGCAACGTTGCAGTGTGTGGATGGTCTCAGTGTTGGGTTGTCAGCAGTTGATACTTCAGAGTCAGCTGGGGATTTGAGGGTGAGCACAGCCCAAACCATAGGTGAGTGGACTGGTGGGGACCTCAGCAGCATGTGCTCATCATCCCGCTCTTTGCACAGGTGCCCTAAAACATTCGGGCCAGGTGCTGACCCAGGTGGGTTCAGATAGCAGCACTGGAAATCCCAGGCTTCTACTCAGTTTCATGTAACAGCAGCCGAACCACGAGAGAAGCTTTTTCTAGAACTGATTCCCCAAGACCGTCTGACTGCAGTTTATGGGCCACAGGCAACTGGGGCAGAGCCATCCTCTCAGTTTACTTCAACTTGAATGAGAGGCTCTCAGAATAAACATCCCGGGAAGCAGATGGACTGACATCAAAGTCTTCAATTCCTTTTCCAATTTTGATCGCAGCGGTCCTTTCCACACAGGTCTACAGAGGTTTTCAAAGCTCATACTGTGCTCAGTTCCTCACCAGAAGGATGCCTGCTCCTCCTGTGACCTGTGGGAGCGGCAGAGAGATGTGTGAATGGTCTCGGTGTGAGGCAGCCAAGAGCAGCTGTGCCCGCAGAGCTGGAGTGAATCCTACCACAGTCTCTTCACAGTGACCCGCTTCCACTTCACGCAGACTATTGAAAAGAATCTCATCATATATATAAACTTATAAAAAATAGATTAACTAGCTTGCTGCGGAAGACAGGTCGAAGCTCTCTGTGTTTCTAAAGGGCTAACCTGCACCAGCCAGCCTTAAACCTCAGCATGGTTAAGCTGCCAGGCCACACAATTCTATGTGTTGAAGCCCCCCAGGTCCAACCATTTTACACACTAGGAATGGGAGGTGCGGGAAGGTTCAGTGAAGATTTAAAAAATTTGCTTAGTTACTGGAAGAACAGAGACTTAAGCCCTAGTTTCTTGACAGGAAATCCTGCACTTGCTTCCAACTGCCTTTCATCCAGATGATGGTCTTTGTGTCTGAAAGCCTGCAGATGGTAACGGGGTTCTTCCCCGAGAGGGAGCTGACACACGAGCTAATTGTCAGTGAGAGTGGACTTCGGGGACACTCTTCCCTCCTCTCCGGACTCATTTTCGTGGCCACCTGAACACGCTGGCTCCGGGCTGGGAGCAAGGAGCCATCCCCTGGCTCCAGGCTCTCTTCACAGCTGCACAGACAGTGAGCTGAGCTGCAGGGCTTGGAGTTCACTGTTCTCTCTGCCAGACCAACCTCTGTTGTAAATTTCCCTCCCGGAACACGTGACGATGCATTTCTTGACTATATATCCCCAGGGCAGCCGCGGAGCTGAGCTGTCAGAGGCTCAGCCCGCCGAGGAGGACGCTCTTGGACTTGGCCACTTAGCAATTCAGGACTTTGGACGAATTTGCCAGCCTTTGGTAAGTTAGTGATGCTACTGGGCTGCAGACACATTTGAAAGGCTATTCCTACCAGTTAGTAGGTGAAGTTTTCCTTTCCTTTTATTTGTGTTTTGTTCCTAAGGAAACTTGTTTTGAATTAAAAATAGTTTTAAGTCGGAGGAGCAAAATGTAAACTTTCTCTTGTCTGCTCAGTTAAAAAAAACAAAAACGTTCCCAGTGGTTACAATGTTAGCTATTTTGTCTGTGCTCCCTTGTCCTTAGACTGATTTTTTCCCCCCCTTTGGTTTGTAAAATTGTAAAAGTGATGCTTTTTAGACGCTCACTCTACGAATTGCAAATATGATGGACACGGAGAGACTGAAAAGTGAAAGTCCTTCTTATGTCCCCCCACCTCCCTGCCTTCTCCCCCATGGACTCCGGCCCCTGCGAGCTGTTCGGTGGGACCGCTTAATTTCCGCTGCGCCTTCATGCATGCAAAGCTTTCCGATGCTGCAATCCCACAAACCTCTGCTGCCCTGCTCCTGCCCCGCGGGCCGTGGGAGAGTGCTAACCTGCAGGTTTCTCCCCAGACCCTGGCCGAGCGAGCAGCGCTTCAATGCTGAGGATGGAGCCTCTGAACAGCACGCACCCCAGCACCGAGCTCCCCGGCACCCCCCTCGAGTCCCATGTCCCCAGCAGCGGCAGCGGCAGCGGCAACGGGAACGAATACTTCTACATCCTGGTGGTCATGTCCTTCTACGGCATTTTCTTGATTGGGATCATGCTGGGCTACATGAAATCCAAGCGGCGGGAGAAGAAGGCCAGCCTCCTGCTGCTGTACAAAGACGAGGAGAGGCTGTGGGGCGAGGCCATGAAGCCCCTGCCCATGATGTCGGGGCTGCGGTCGGTGCAGGTGCCGGTGATGCTGAACATGCTGCAGGAGAGCGTGGCGCCCGCGCTGTCCTGCACCCTCTGCTCCATGGAAGGGGACAGCGTGAGCTCTGAGTCCTCCTCGCCCGACGTGCACCTCACCATCCAGGAGGAGGGGGCCGACGATGAGCTGGGGGAGAACTCGGAGACGCCCCTGAACGAAAGCAGCGAGGGGTCCTCGGAGAACATCCATCAGAATTCCTAGCACCCCCAGGGCTTCTGGAGGTGGCCCCGTCAGCAGAGAGGAAGGACGCTTTTTGTGTCTGGTTTCACTTTTGCAGTGAGGCTGCCTCTTTGAAGAGACCCTCGGCAGGCCCCTGAGTGGATGGTGGGGGCCCAGGCTCAGCCGGAGCCAGCGGCAGCCAGGAGTCCCGGCCGTGCCTGTGGTGCCAACCGCCACAGCCAAAGCCCTGAAGACGTGCAGTGTGCACATTTACTTGGGGCCTGGGGCTCGGGTTCCTGGCCAGAATCTGGCAGGTCCATGTGCTTGCTCGTGTTTTCTCACTGGATGCCCTGGGCAACTCCAGCAGCCTCTGCCCACTCCCAGGACTGCCAAATGCCCAGGACATGCTGGGACACTAGTTTTGATTTATTGATTTGCCCAGAGCTTTGTTCTTCTCAATCTGATTGGCTGTAAGTACCTCTGTGGTGTACCCGTGGCATTCATTCACCAGGGACAGTGCTTCTGGCCTTTTGGGTTGGGAGGGTGACCTTTAAAGGAGGACTTACTGGGAGAAAGCTGGAGCTCTGACCTCGGCCCACTTGCATATCATAAGGGGAAAAAGGGGGCAACCTTTAAAATTGTTAACATTGGCTGGGATTATAAGGCATGACCCTCTCTGTAACCCACAACCTTGAACTCTGACCTGGGACCATCCAGCTGGCATGAAGTTTTTTCAGTTGAAAGGGCTCTCCAGACTCTAACCTGCACTCCTAATGGCCGTGAAGGGGACTTTTCCTGATCTTTCCAGAAAGGGTACTGATGGGGTTGAATGAAGCCAACCCTTAGCTCTACTGCTGCTCAATTCTCAGCCTAATTTTCTGAGCTGGGAGAGGACATAAGGTGGGCCTCGGTGATATGGCCTTGCGTCACGTAGCTGAGACCTAGAAGGGCATACTCAGGCAGAAAGCACACAAAGCTGGGGCCCACGTTCTGTTCCCTGACCTCCGGAGCCCTGACACCGGTTTGCTGTGTGGTCCTGGGCACGTCATCAAGAGGCTTACCGCCTGCATGAGACTCCTGATGATCGGCATCCCCAGGGGGCTGGGAGGATGTCTTTAGATTTTAAGACTCTGTGATAAATCCTGCCTGGCCTGGTGTGAGGAAGCTTGGACCAGATCTTTGCCCCTTGGCCAGTTAGTCTGCAAAAGGATTTGCTTATTTAAAGGAGCAGTTGGAGACTAGGAAGACAAGGAACTGGGAAGTTCAGGGCGAATCACCCACCCATCCAGGCTGTCGTTTTCCCCAGCAGTGAACCAAAGAGGCAGACGCCACATTTTACTCTGCAAAGTTCTCTGGGTGCTGGAATGTTAACCCTCCAGCGGAGGGAACGGGAAACCCAAAAGGAAACACTCAGGAATGCTTGCCGACATCTCCAGCTATTCCTGTGGTCGATAGCTTTGCAGCAGACCCTCTGGGCCCTTGAATATGAGAAGGAAGAGAAACACACCAAAAGGTCAAATTTAATTCTAGTAAAAACAAAAAACTTTTTTTTTTTTTAAATTAAAAGAAACATACTCTCCCTGGGTTGGAGACAGCAATAACTACTGTTCCCACGGAAGGGTTAACAGTGTAGGAGCTGGTTTATCAGCTCGCCTTAACACAGTGCTAGAGGAAATTTATGTTTAGGGGGGGAAAAGGGGCCTCTGTTCACTTTAAAATTCAGAATGTGGATTTACTCCAAAGGGGGCTGTTTAAGGTGAAAGAAGCCAAGTTAAGTTGGCCCCTTGCCTGGAATCACTTGAATTCTGAAACTTTACTGCAATGGACATGTGCGTGGTCACATTTTCCATTGCTTCATCCTGAAGTTTGGTGCAAATCTAGCTGCGCCTATTAAAATAGTGATGTATATACTTCCTTCTTATTCTATTAAGTTGTATAAAATTGTCTTCTGTATTTAACAGTTTGTCATTTTCACTATATTTTTTAATTTAAATAAACAAACACATTTCCCTGAGGAAGTTCTGAGTTCTTTCTTTGATTCTGCAATGTAATTCCTGGTTTCTAAGACATCCCAGGCACATTCTCCCAGCTGTCTCTGGATCCCGGTCATTTTCCAAGTTAGACTCCCACGAAGACATATTTTATTTCTATCTGAATCATGAACTGAACAGGGCTAGGCGTTTCCATCTTGTGACATGCTTTGCAATGAATGAAAAACAAGTTGCAGATAGTCTTACATCAATTTCACTTTAAATTTGATGGCCATGGGGGCCTTTGAACTTGAACGTGCAACTGCTATAAAGATGTTGCTCCAAATTTGGTTGCAAGGACACGTTTGCTTTGAACGTTGGCTTGGCAGATATTATCCACATATGACCGCAGCAGCAAAGACTGATGAGCAGGGAGTTCCTGTATGGACAGCAACAGGCACTTAGGAAAATACTGGAGCACAAAGTCTCTGGTATTTAGATGGCACCTCCTTTTATTCCTAGTCACCTCTGCACGAAGACTGATGTTCTAAGCTCTTCCCACCTGGTCCGGCTGTCTCTCTGGCCCACAGGTTTTATTACTTTATTTGCACAGCCAGAGGTGCTAAAGAAAAATGACCCAAGCCAGGGACCCATTTTGAATCAAGCAGAGGATACAGAACATCCTTACTTTTATGTTTCTCGGTGTCCTGTGAGTTTGGCTTTTCTGTTTCAAGTAAATGTTTCCATTAGGTGCACAAATAGCTGTCTCCCTAAAGGATTTATCTGGTGAAGGTTACAGGGGAGCCTGGATCCTCCCCAAAACACTTCAAGGATCTTCACCCATCAGTTGGTACTTTGACAATGTAAGATGAGAAGACCAATTTAAAAGACAAGAAAGCTCTTCTATCCCAGCTTAATGTCATTCTCGGTAAGGAAATAGTTAAGGAAAGCATTATTACCATGGGCGGAAGAAGAGGGAATTCTAAACTCTAATTGTCCTAAAAATATGCAGAGTACACTATGTCGTTTTAATGGCATCTTTGTTTTCTTTAAAAACACACACACACACAAAACTTCTAAGCAGAACCTAAGGCCCAAGGGGTTTAATCTGTGTGGATTTACTCATGCATGTGAAAAACAGAAAAGGGAATTTGGCTCCGTGTACCTAGGATATTAGAAACATATTTTAAAGCACTTAAATGCTAGGGATGAGGTAAATGGATCATCCATGCTGTTCCAATTACACCTTTGTACGTCAAAGTCAGACAGGGATGCTGCAGAGAAAACTCTCAGGGACAGAATCTGGGATCAAAACTACCGGGAAAGGCTGATGTTGGGCCAAGGAATGAGTGCTCTTGGCTCGTGACTCTGGTTGGAGAGTAGATCCTGTGGTACATTTGAGAACTGCAATTGCAGGGTTTTGCGGTCAGGCATGCACTTCCAGGGCTCAGCTGAAGAAGGGTCATTTATCATCCTCTAAAACACTGCTCTGATCCTAGATGTTGTGGAACAGATAGAACATTGAGCTTGCAATGCAATTGATAGTCCAGGTTTAGACCGAGCAAAATGTGCTCAATTGCCTTACCCCAAATCTGGGTACCCTGCTGGGGAAAATCACCTGGAGTATCATGGGTCAAGGTCAGGGGGCAGCCAATAGGGCTGGCGGGAGACATATCAGCCGACTGGCCAGGAGAGTGGGTCAGCAAGCACTGGACCTTGGGAAGGGAGTAAAGGGGGTTTAGTGGAGGCTCAGTCCTGCTCTTCTAGCTTTCTAGACTAACTCTGCTATTGTGTTGCTCTGTAGCTCACAATGAGAGGACATGCTGGGCTTCCTCTCCTGGGACCTGTTAATTAGAAGAATGGTGAAACATTGAGAGATATTGAGCTCTGCTTGAACCTAAAAGAAAAGCAGCTTCATGCTTCTACTTTGTAAAATGTGTCCTGGGCACCTGTCTGCAAATAAAGTCACTGAAACCTCTTTTTCTGTGAACGGTTTCCTCAGGAGACTGATGTTTAGGGAAAGGACATGACTTGCCAAAGGAGAAGGGTCATAAGAGAGAGAAACCACTGTTCACGTCTGCTTTTTCCTGTTTCTGAAGTGTTTCCGTCCACACAGGAAGGAACAGTTTGGGATGTGAGCTGTTACCATGGAGATAACCAGCCAAGGTCACTTGTTTGAAGGAGCCCATGGCCTCACAGCATTGGATTAGAAAGACTTGATGAAGTTGGGATTTGTTTCTTGACTCAGGCAATGAGCTTTGAGCCCATAGCCACCTCCACCCATGACATGGAGGAGGTACCCAGGGAGTACACTGCTCTCCTTTTGTCCTGGACAACCCCTTCTTTCTTCTCCTTGCATCTTCCTGCCCCATGCAATACAGGGCTGAGCTTTTGCTCTCTCTGCTCTAGGAATTTATTTTCTTACCTTTCCTTTGTTGCTAAGAAACACTATAAAAGGCCTTAGCTGGTTTGGCTCAGTGGATAGGTAAGCCTGTGGACTGAAGGGTCCCAGGTTAGATTCCTGGTCAAGGGCATGTATTTGGGTTTCAGGTCCCTGGCTATGGTCAGGGCATATGCAGGAGGCAACCAATCGATGTGTCTCTCTCACATTGATGTTTCTCTCTTTGTCTTTTCCCCTCCCTTCCACACTCTCTAAAAATCAGTGGAAAAATATCATTGGGTAAGGATTAACAACAAGAAGAAACACTATAAAAGAATTCTTCACATCAGCAACTATACTCTTTCTGTCCTGAAAGATTTTCTACCCCTGTTCAAAGATGGTACATGGCATGTTCTCTCTTGTCTTGGCTCTGGCTGCTATAGCAGAGTACTGTATACTGGGTGGCTTATAAACATAAATTTATTTCTCACAGTTCTAGAAGCTGTAAGTCCAAGGCCAGGGTTCCAGCATGGCTGGGTTCTGGTGAGGACCCACTTCCAGTCTGTAGACGTCTGTCTTCTCATTGTGTTCTCACCTGGCAGAAAGAGAGCAAACTAGCTCCGTGGTTTCTTTTTACAAGGGCACTAATCCTGCTCATGAGGGCTTCACCTTCATAATCTAATTACCTTCCAAAGGTCCATCTTCAAATACCATCACACGGGGAATAGATTTCAACATATGAATTTGGGGAGACATAAATATCAACCCATAACATTCTTTTCCCAATGTCCCTTACTTGTTTCCCCTCTCACTTCTTTCTCTTATGCAAAAGGAACAAAAATAATAATAACCACAATGCATAATACTTATTAGGCACTTATGACATGCTAAGCACATACTACATCCAATCTTTACAACCCCGTGTAT
>NW_005371173.1:5336661-5341944 GCF_000412655.1 Myotis brandtii
GAGGAAGGGAAAGGGAGAGAGAGATAGGAACATCAATGATGAGACAGTATCATTGATAAGCTGCCTCCTGCATGCCCCACACTGGGGATTGAGCTGGCAACCCGGGCATGTGCCCTGACCAAGAATTGAACCCCGTGACTTCCTGGTTCATAGGTCAACGCTCAACCCTCTACCATGCCGGACAGGCACGACTCCGTGCTTTGAGCTTCTACCTTCTTCTAGGTACTTATAGGTGCTGGGAAAAATATAACACCTGCCCAACTCCAAATAGGTCCTAGTCTTCAAATAGATAAATTTCAATAAAAATAACTCTATATCTGGTTAATTTATAACATTAGTGAAGTATTTCTGTGTACAGTGTCCTCTGGCTCTAAAAGAACTTTAAGAATATGTGGTCTTTGAACAGTTGAAGACACCATGAAGTGGTTAGTTGAACGAAATGTATAGTTTACCTAATATTTGCTTTACTCTGTGATAGGCCCTTTCCCTTTGGTTATCTTATTTAATTCTCCCAAGGAAACTCTAATACCGTAAATGTAGGGTATGAAAGTTGAGGCTCAAAGAGAAGGTTGTCATGAAAAGAATGGTCAGGATTTCAGTGCAGGTCTTCTGATATAAGATCTTTATATTAGAATCTCTTTACATCTTGAAGAAGCAGAGAGCCAAAGCCATGGAATCTAGACCCATTCCAGACATTAGGCAGGTCTGTGACATTGCATATGTTGCTCAATGTTTCTGGGCATGTTTTCTCACTGATAAAATGGAGTTATGAAGAGCTTTTCTATGGACCTCAAAACATTGTCAGAACTGTTTACGAAACAGTTGGAAAAAGAAAAGAAAAGGTCTTTGTCATTGAAAAGCAGCTGTGTGTAGACATTTCTAATATTCACCAATCTCCAGTATTTCTCCCCTTCTGAAAACATGGACATTCCCACTGCTCAGCCCCTTCTCCTGTCTGTCCTTCCATACCACCAAGGGTCAGGCAGGGATAGGACTCATTGTCGTTGTGGTAAACTGAGTGGAACTGATGTATGTAACATGTAAGCTGAATCAGTGAAAAGCCTGTGTATGATTCTCTCTCTAGTCACCCTCCCTATCTGCATGTCACCAATGAGATCATACGTTAAAGGTGGTATAAATAATAGACACAGCCTGTGTCAGCCTGAAATACTGTGTGGAAGGCAATTGTTCTGGAGAGTTACCCAAAACTGCAGCTGGCTTTGCATGAAGCAATCATAATCTAAGTTATGGTAAATATTGAGAAGTTGGGATTTTTGCTCCTGTAGCATAACTCAACCATCGGATTTATACAGAATATGGCCACATTAGAGAGACATGGAATGTTGGAAGGTGCCCACTAGATCATTAACCCAACCCCTCTGTTTAATGATGTGGAAATTAAGGCTCAGAGTAGCTAAGTGCCTTGTTCAAAGTCATTGTGGGAGATAGGAGCAGAGCTGGGGTTGCAACTCAGGTTCTCCAGGCATCTCGTTCAAGGTCTCCAGGGGCACATGGTTGCGGAGGGCTCTGTCAAAGCTTAATGAAAACAAACTTCCCAGAGTGTTTTCTCCCTTGAGCCTTTCACCGTGGGCTTCTCTGAGCAGCATTAGATCACTGGTGTTATCTCTATTTATGGCTCCATGAACCCTGCTTGGAAGTGGCTTCTTTTTTCCCTGGTCAAACCCTGGCACTTACTGCTCTTCATGGGGCGTTGGATCCAAGTGGGCAGAAGTAAACACATTCCCCCAAAGCAGTGCCATGTGACATCACTGGAAACTTTAATAAAAGGGAAGAAGCTATAAATAGGAGGAGGAAATATTCAAACAGGGTTGAATGTAGTTGTCTTGCATGCAACTTACTGGCTTTTGCTTTTCAGTTCTATTTGTTTGCGTGTTTTGGCTTAGCTCCAGTGCCATAGCGAGTCACAGGCAGAACGGTTTCAGGCCTGACGTCCCTCGGTGCCAGGTAAAGTGAAAGTAAATGCTGGAGATACAGCTCTAGACTGAAGTCTCAGATGATGCAGAAACCAATTTGCCATTATTTTCATACTCTTAGCCCTGATATGGAAGGAACGGTCTCTCTCTCATCTGTCTTTTTTCAGTCAGAACTTTTGCCAAAGCACTGGATGTGGTGCTTGGATGGAGGGATTCTGTTTCTTTTCTAAAATGTTCTCCTTTTTTGTACTCCCATCACACTGTCCTCATGCCTTAATTATAGCAGAAGTTATCATTTTTTCCCATAGGGTTATAAACCTTCTGAAAGTCAGAACCACATATATTATTTCTGTAGTTTACACAGCTAGTCAACAGCAGAACTGGGAATTGAACCTGGCTGGCAATCTGGCCTCGGAGTCAATACACCTAAATGCCCATTGGACTGCCTTTGTATCTCTAAGTCCCAATAATTCAGCTCTAGCCTAGACTTTTCTCATGAGCACCTATGCCTATAGCTATATCCACCTGATGTCCTGTAAGCATTTCAAATAATTTCTGACATCAAAACTGAAACTCATTATCTTTCCTGCAAAACCTGTCCCCAACTTATATTTTGCAGGTGTCAGAAACATGAGTAGAACCCAAGCTTTTCTCCTTCCCTTAGGTCACCAGGCTCTCTCTGTAATCTCATTCCATTAACATGTTTATTATTTACCCTAAAAAATATTTCTTAAAAACATACTGAGAACCAGAGAAGTGTTGGAACAGTAAAAGATAAAATGATCAGAACTGTGCTTTCATAAATAAAAATTTAATATTTAGATGGAGCGTGCAAGACACTGGTTGTACAAGGATAAAAACCCAGTTTCTGTCATCATGGTGCTTATAATTTTTCCCATTCTGTAAGATGAACTTAAGAAGATAGAGGAGGAAGGTAAAGAAAGTAGGATTTTGGTGACAGGTGAGAAGTGGCTGGACTGAGGAAATAGCAGGTGAAATGAAGACATGAAACCTGGAAATACTGAGGAATTGAAATTGACAAGATTTCACAACTAGGTGAACCATGGAGATTGAAGAAAAGGATGGGAGGAAATATGACCCTAAAGCAGTGGTTGGCAAACTGCGGCTCACGAGCCACATGCGGCTCTTTTGGACCCTTGAGTGTGGCTCTTCCACAAAATACCACGTGTGGGCACACACGTACAGTGCGATTGAAACTTCGTGGCCCATGCACAGAAGTTGGTATTTTGTGGACGAGCCACACTCAAGGGGCCAAAGAGCCGCATGTGGCTCGAGAGCCGCAGTTTGCCGACCACTGCCCTAAAGTATTGAATCTGCATAATTGAGAGAGTGGAAGTGCAAAAAACAGGCAGTAAATCAGGGGAAAATCTAAAACTGGCATGCAAATGTCAAATGTTTGTATTTTACTAGTTGAATCCCTAATTTTAATAGAAATTGGGGTTTGATTTTATTTCAGGGATTAGGTGCTAAAATCAGAGTGTAAGACAAAATTATCCTTCAAAACCTCTTAATTGCTCTTAAAATGCAAACTCTGTGATTTCTCAGTGGCCTCCCTGTCCCTGGGTAGTACAGTCTAAGGAGGAGTTTGAACAGAAGGGCACAAGGGGATCCTCTCTCTCTCTCTCTCTCTCTCTCTCTCTCTCTCTCTCTCTCACACACACACACACACTTGAATTCCCATTAATGTAACATGCCTGCATTTTGCTATAAAATAGATGAGCAATTTCTCTGTGTTGTAATTGTTTCTTGTCCTGAAAGCAATCCATCTTGCACTTCTATTCTAACCTTCTATGTTCTCCCTAAGTAAAAGACATTGCTTATTAGCCAGTCTTTTTTTTTTAAAAAAATATGTAATTTAATTTATTTAAAAGTATATATGTCAGAAATAATTTTAAAAAAACCCATCATAGAGTTTTCCTTTTTTAAAATTAATTCTGTTGGGGTGATATTCATCCTATATAATAAAAGCCTAATATGCTAAGTGTCCGGTCGGCTATTCAATCAATCAAAGCGTAATATGCTAATGATATGCTAAGTCCGCTCAACAGCTCACTATGATATACATTGACCACCAGGGGGCAGATGCTCCGACCAGTAGCTGGGGTCTGGTCAATTGGGAATGAGCGAGATGGGCCGGACACACCTTGAAGCCCTCCTGCTGTCCCTCCCCAGCTGGCCAACCTCCTGCATCCCTCCCTGGCCCCAATTGTGCACCGGTGGGGTCCCTCAGCCTGGCCCATGCTCTCTCGCAATCAGGGACCCCTTGGGGGATGTCTGAGAGCCAGTTTCAGCCCTACAGTGGAACAACCAGTCGCTATGAAGTGCACTGACCACTAGGGGCAGACGCTCAACGCAGGAGCTGCCCTCTGGTGGTCAGTGTGTTCCCATAGGGGGAACGCTGCTAAGCCAGAAGCCGGGCTCACGGCTGGGGAGCACAGTGGTGGTGGCAGCAGCCTCTCCCGCCTCTGTGGCAGCACTAAGGATATCCGACTGCTGGCTTAGCCCTGCTCCCTGTGTCAGTTGGACATTCCCTGAGGGCTCCCGGACTGCAAGAGGGCACAGGCCAGGCTGAGGACCCCCCCCCCCGCCCCCCCCGCAAGTGCACGAATTTCATGCACCGGGCCTCTAGTTGATTAATAAAGTTATATAGGTTTAAGTGTACAGTTCTATAATACATCATCTGTATATTGGTTATGTTCACCACCGAAGGTCAAATCTCCTTCTGTCGCCATTTATTTGACCTCCTTTACCCTTTAGTACCTCCCTCCACCTACCTTTCCCTTTGGCAACTACCCTATTGTTGTCTGTGTCTGTGAGTTTTTATTTTTTGTTCATTTGTTGTTTCCAATTTTATATTCCAGATGAGTGAAATCATATGGTTCTTGACTTGTTACACCTGACTTATTTTGCTCATATAGTCTTGATTACAGTTGTGATGAGAACATATTACTGAGGGATAAAACAAAGTTGCTTTTTGAGGCATAACCCCAAAACTCAACCAGAGATGTCATAGAGTTTAGGGTTTATAGTGTCAATGGTCACTTATTTTTTACCTTAAATTATATCTGCTAGGTCAGTTAACATTGCTAAATGCCCATTACATGCCTCTAGTCCTGTTAAGTATGTAATCTCATTCAGTCCTCACAATGGTTCTGATGTTCATCTCACATGAGAAAGATGTGACTTCAGGAAGCGTCCAAAGTCAAATTACTATTAAGGAGTGTAGTTAGGATTTGAACCCATATCTACCCCATGCAAATACAGGTATTTTTTCCCACTTTAATGAATTTTATTTTCCACAAAATGATAGTAAAATTTTACATATATA
>NW_005371173.1:5343341-5358495 GCF_000412655.1 Myotis brandtii
CCGGGGTGGGGCCCCCCCCCCCCCCCCCCCCCCCGAGTGCACAAATTTTTGTGCACCGGGCCTCTAGTATATATATATAATTTTCTCTGTTTTAAGAACATTCTTATGAGGTTTCATCTAAAGTGCACTTTTTTCTTTTTCATGAGTTTGAAAATTTACATCCAGTTGGGAAAGCTGTGAAATCTTTTAAAATTCTAAACCACTCCCCAAATTATCTCAACTGCCTTCTCAGCATCATTCAAGGGAGAAAGAGCAGTACTGTTGTAATACAAACAGGAAATGAAAATGAAGCCATGAATTGAGATTGTGGTTCTCTGGGATGGTCTTCCTATGGTGAGAATAAAGACCATGGTTAAGAGGAGCAACTGGGGCCCTGAGGGGACAAGAACCAGGTGGGTCATGGAGGGAAGAGAGAGGAGGCTCTGAGATGCTCGCCTGGAGACTGGAGTGACTGAACAGAACTTGAGAGAGTCTTTGGGAGAAAAATTTAGTAGCTGTTGATTTGCATAGAATAGTTATCTAAAGACTTATTGTTGATGTGAGAAATGACTTGAAAGAAGGAAAAGGGTTGTTGGAATTCATTTATTAATTAATTTAATAAACATTGATTTTTGAGTCTCATGTAAAGGACTGTTTTGTTCTTGTGCTCCAAATGATTCAAAGAAAAACAAGGGGCACTTTTTTTTTTAGGGTTGGATATATTAAGTATCTAACAATGATGATAAGATGGTACCTTTAAAATGCTTGGAAACATATTTTTATTAAAAAAAAAGAAATGTCATTAATTTTGTGTGCCAAGGGGTTTATTATTGAATAAGTTCAATTGAATTTAGCTTTTATGGAAAGAGTCAACCAATTCCTTTGTTTTTCTTTTTTCTTTTTTATGGAAATTTCCATTCCAGTCATTCTGATTGGAATTCATTTGTCAGGTTCATATTCTGTCTTATCTACCAAATCTTCTCCAGCTCCATGGTGACAGACAACACAGTGAGGAAAACATTTTGGGCTCAAATTTGGGAACACTAGCCTCATATAAATTCACTCTAAGCATAGTTCTAGATTTTAGAGTTCACATTGTCATTGAAAAAAATGTAACTCTTACGTTTTTGGCCCCTAACACTGTTAATCAAAATGTCATGATAAAAAATGATTTGACATCTAAAGAATATTTTCAGTTTTTTAACTGTCTGATTTTTAAAAACGGAACATCATGATAGGCTGTGGGCAAGAAACCTGAAAACAGCCCTGGTGAGGTGGGTCAGTTGGTTGGAGCATCATCCCATACCAAGAGGTTGTGGGTTTGATACCCGGTCAGGGTGGTTGGGGCACATAAGGGAGGCAACTGATCTATGTCTCTCTCTCTCTCCCTTTAGCTCTCTAAAAATCAATAAAAAAATCATATTTTCAGTGACAATTAAAAAAAAGAAATCTGAAAACAAAGATTGTTAGGAAAAGTTTGAAAACTGTTATTTAAAATATTATTTGTTTTGTTTTTCTATATTTTTAATTTAAAAACTTTTTGGCTTACCAGTGAACTTTATTTCTTTCTTTCCCGGTATTATGGAGATATAATTGACATGTAACATTGCATAAGTTTAAGGTGTACAACATAATGATTTGATTTACACATATATAGTGAAATTATTACCAAATGTAGTTAACATCCATCACCTTTGTTTTTCATTTGTGGAGGAGACAAGAATCAAATTGTAAAATCAAGTTCCACATACTTTTAGTGATAAGCATAAAATAGATGCTTTCCAGTTAGTTAGATGAGTTAATACACATATAATTCTTAGAATAGGGCCTCATATATGATAAACACTCATAATAGATAGTTAGTGTTACTATTGCTACAGAAAATGCTTGTTATTTTATTTTAATTTCCATAAATTATAATATTCCTATTACACCAGGAGCTGTGCTGGCTTATTACAGTTTACTTTGTAAAAGTTCTCTTTGTCCAAAGAACATGAAACCTCAGGATGCTCAGGTGTTAGTGCCTGGGACCAATTGTAAGTCTAGAATTTCTATTGAATTTTACTATCACCATTTCAACATGGGGATGGAGAAAGAATGCATTTGAAGTTCAAGTTTATTTAGATTCTCAAGCCATGTTCAGCCAGTAATCACACTTTGTGTATCCTCTATGTACTAGGATTTGGGTGTACAGAGCTTATGGTCCTGTATTTAGGTAGTTTGCAATATAAGCAGAGGAGACAAATGTATAAGCAAATACATTCCATGTAATTGGGGTAAGCATTAGAGTAAGGTGCTGGCTGTCTGCTGTGGAAGCCAGAGTAGAGAGCAGCCTTGTGGAGAAAGTGTCTCCAGAGGAGATGGCATTTGATCAAGGATGAACAGAGTTGCTTCAATCTCTTTATTTGTAAACAGTTGGACAGGAATTCTTTATGCTCCAAACTTCCATGATTTTAATTCTCTAGATCCCACTTGGTCAATAATGAGGGACATTGGCATTTTGCATTTTGATTTTTGCAGACCTTATCTGCACAAGTCTAAGCCTCGCAATCCACAGCAGAAGCATCAGTTGACTGTTCAGCTGTTCTGCTGTCCTGCCAAGTAGCTGAGCTTTTAGATTTCAGGACGAAGAATTCACACAACTGGCTGCATGTTTCACTTTTCATCAGGACATTTTGGCATCAGGTAGAAAATAACCATGGATGGATTTCAGGAATTTGAGTGATTTGGATTCAGTATAGAGAAAAATAATAGCTTAGATTCTGATTTGAAGTGAAGCTCAATTATTTTGAGCCAAAAAATAGCCTTTCTTCTTCCAAGTGGTCTAAGATGCTCATTAGCTCTGGCTTTGGTCCTGGGGTATTTTTGTAATGAAGTCTGCTGGAAGTTTGCAGGACAGATGGAATTGCTAGCCTTCATGGGGCTGTAGAGGAGAGCAGAGCTGAGTTAGAGACTGGAAGGAATAAAAAAATTCAATGAGGAGAAAGGACCAAATGTCACCTCAGTGATGCCGCAAGAGTTGTATGGTAATTGTAATGTATTTTTTTTTTAAATATATATTTTATTGATTTTTTACAGAGAGGAAGGGAGAGGGATAGAGAGTTAGAAACATCGATGAGATAGAAACATCAATCAGCTGCCTCCTGCACACCTCCTACTGGGGATGTGCCTGCAACCAAGGTACATGCCTTTGACTGGAATCGAACCTGGGACCCTTCAGTCCGTAGGCCCATGCTCTATCCACTGAGATAAACCGGTCAGGGCTGTAATGTATTTTTTTTTAAGTAAGCCTTATTGAAGTAAAATGCACACATTTTATAAGTGTAAAGTTCTCTGAGTTTTGACAAATTTCTGCACCCAAGAAACCAACACATAATTGAGAGATAGAATATAATTCTTAGCCAAAAACCCTGGATACTTTCACAGCCCTTCTCCATTCCACACCCCAAACTGAGCCATTAATCTTTAAATCACTATAGATTAGACTTGCCTTTTCTAGAATTTCATATAAGTAGAATCTTACAGTATACTCCTCTGTGTTTGCCTTTTATCACTCAGCATGTTTTTGAGATTCATCCATATTGTTGAGTATATCAGTAGTTCTTTCCTTTTAATTGCTGATTAGTATTTCTTTCTATGCAATACCATAACTTGCCCATTTACCTGTTCATAACATTTGGGCTATTTCCAATTTGGGGCACTTATGACTGAAACTGCTGCAAGCATTCATTTATGTCTTGGTGTGAACATATATTTTCATTTCTGTTGGGTAAGTACTTAGGAGTGAAATTGCTGGGTTATATGTGATAGTGATATGTTGTAACTTTATAAAAAAATTCCAAACTGTTTTCTAAAATGGCTGTATTATTTTGTATTCCCACTAGCAATGTTTAAGGTTCCCAGTTGCTCTGCATCTTTGCTAGCTTAGTACTTTAAATTTTAGCTTTTCAGTCCAGCCCATGTGGCTCAGTGGTTGAGCTTCAGCTGTAGAACCAGGAGGTCACGGTTAGATGGTTTGATACGGGCTTGATCCCCAGGGTGGGGCATGCAGGAGGCAGCTGACTGATGATTCTCTCTCATCATTGATGTTTCTATTTCTCTCTCCCTCTCCTTTCCTCTCTGAAATTAATAAAAATATTAATTTTTTTCGCTTTTCAAGTAGGTATGTAGTGATCTTACATTATTGTTTTAATATGTGTTTCCCTGATGATTAATGATTTTGGCAACTTTTCATGTGCTTAGTGGCCTTTTTTGGAGCACTGGTTCCTATTTTTCCTGCAGTGGCTTTGAAGTTTTTACATGGCACCCATGTGGTTCAATGAATAGGCCTTCGGACTTCCATGGTGGGTGAACTGGGTTTTGCCTATGCTAATTTTGAAAACAAGGTTCCATGGTTAAAAGAAAAAATTTGAAAACCATTGGCTTAAAGGAAAACTGGAAAGGAGGTAAATTTGACTTCTGGTGTTTCCATTTACTCTTTTCTTCAAGGGCCTGTACAGTAAGTAGGAAAGTTCTGGGCCCCCTGGGGAGTATAAGACTTAGAGCTAAGGCTCTGAATTCCAGGAAGCCTAATAGTGGAGAGAAACATGCCCAGGCTCTGGAGTCACAGAGACATGAATATGCATCCAGATTCAACCATTTGCTAGCTCTGTAAACTTGAACACATCTATCATCTCTCTTGAGACGATAGTTTCATCAGCTATAAAATAATACAGCTATTATAGTAATGTTATAATGGAATTAATAATATCTAACCAACAAGTTATTTTGAGGATAAAATGAGAGAATAAATGTAAAGTATCTAGAAGTGTGCCCCGCACCTCCACCCATTGAACATAATTTGTCAATATCAAATTACAAATGTTTTTAAAACATTTTCTTTCTTTTTTCCTATCCCTAAATTGCTTTATTTCTCTCATCATTTTAAGATCTCAGGATCTTCACTGTGGTACTCCATCCTTCCCACCCTTCAGAGGATCTAGACTGAGATTAATTCTTCCTCCATTCCAACATTAACCTATTTGTATTCTCCTCTCATAGAGTTCTGCTGAATGTGTCAGTAGCCAGTCTAATAAAACATAATTTATATTAAGGTGGTTATTATTGATAATGTTTCAAAGTTCTAATAGGTACGTAATCTAATGAGTAAACCTACCGAGTAAGATCAGGGAGATATGAGTAACAGGAGAACTTGAGGCCTGTGGAAGGCTAATTAGGGTAGGTACTGTTTTTGGTATGGTTGACCTTTCCCAGAACCCCACAAATCACATTACATAAGTTGTTTTCTCCAGGGAGTTTGCCTGCACTTGGATATTTTCAATTAGTTGATTCTTTTCAAAAAATTTCCCCCTGTTTTATGAGATCTTTCCCATTATCTTCTAGCAGTACTGAGCCATATGAATGACTTTACAAGCCAAGCAATGGTTCTTCAATAAATGCCTTGTTTTTCTTCAAATTTGTGGTTTTGCCATGATCCAATACTTGTTGCTTGCTTGTGATGTAGTGGCATATTTCATAAAGATTTAAGACGTCTAATAAAACTGTAATTATCTGTAGTTGTAGCAAAACCCTGACTGAGGAGGCAGACCTAATATAGGTCCTTGGGATTATACTTTGGGAAACCATCCAGCATTTAGGCCAACAAATTTTCAAGGGCAATTTGGATGATAATTAGCTCTACCACAAAGATGTACCATTATGGAATAATACAATATTAAGAATGGAAGTGCCTTTGGTACTAATTAGTCTGACCCCAAGTCTAGTTTTTAGATACATTATTGTAAAAACCAATTTCTTGATGAAGGTCAGTCTGTTTCATTGGTCATGATGTTGACCTGAATATCACCACTGCTAACCATATTCTGAGATAGCTAATTTATTAATTTCTTGGATGCCACTTTTCATAATTAAATTCACAAGCCCTGATTCTGGTTACTGCTAGTCTGTTTAGTTTTAGCTCACCTCATTTTTCTATTGCTTTGGGAGCCAGATAGCTCTGCAGAATATTAAGATTATGCAAATAAAATGATGTTACCCACAATAAACCTCAGGTCCTAAAGTGAGCTAGCTCCTTCCTTGCCAAACTATTTTTAAGGACAAGTAAACAAACAACTAAAAAAAATGTTTGTAGCTAATGAGATAGCTGTTCATGAATGGCTTCTTACTTTGAAACTCTATCCACTTTACAAACAACAAAAAAATGTTTTTCTAGATGACTGAAAAGTATTGCCTCCAAACAGGGTAGCTGGACTTATACACTTCCAAGTTATCCCAATTGAATATTCCTGGAAAACTCAGCTCTCTTCTGAGAATGAAAAGTTATAAGGGAAAGAAATAGAGTTTGGCACTATCTGCTCTTAGTTGCCGACCAGGCCACTTTTTGTGGACCACCCTAAAGAATCTTTGAAATATTAAAATGCCTTCCTAAAATGCTATACACCTCCACCCATTGAACACAATTGGTCAATATCCAATCCTTATTGGAAAAAGAGAAGGCAACTTAGAAGAGTATAGCAATGGGCCAGATATGATGACTTGGAACTAGATAGCAGGAGCAGTGTTGGGAAAGAGAAAGATTTAACATCCAAGTGCTGGGAGTGTGGAAAGGCAATCAAATTTTTAAGAAAATTTAAAAGTCATTTTTTTTCAATACTCAGAAGCAATAAAAGAGGAATTGCAACTGTGCACATATGTCCAATTTGGATTCCCTGTGCATTCTGGCTAACAGTATCTGCCAGGAGTCCCTCTAACTCATCTTGCTCCTCATTGGTCTCATGTGGTTGGTGGTCATTGTATTATATTGTTGAGTTAAGCTGCTGCATTTTCCACGGAGAGGGGATACATGCTATTTGTTTCATATTGTGTGAAACGATAGAGGACCCTGGGGGAAGAAGGTTCTGTGAAGGCAGGCACTTTAATATGGAGCCAATCATGAAAAATAGGTAATCAGGATATGAGGAAATTTACTGGAAAGAACCATCACTAAATTAGCTTATAAAGTAACATCAAGCATAGTTATCATTTAGCACAAAGAGATAATAAAAGAGCTAAGTACAAAATATATTCTAGACCCCCAAACTTAGAGAGACTAAATTGTATCAATTTTTTTGCGGTGGGGTGGGGGACTGGGATTATAAAGTATTGAGTATTGCTTACAAAACTTCAGGAGGCCTGGCTGAAAGGATAAAGATTTTCTTTTGGGATTTGTGTTGACCTTTACTTTTTGTTTGTTTTAAGGAAAAGACTAAAGGGCTGGTTAAAACTCACATTGCTGGGGCCCACTTCCCAAATTTATGATTCAGTAGTTCTGGAGCAGGGTCTGAGAACTCGCATTTCTAAAAAGTCCCAAGATAAAGCTGATGCCGCTGACTGTGGACCACACTTGGAAAACCAGTTGCTGGCCAATTCCATCATTTCAGAGAAGCAAAACTCAGAAAGGCTCATTATACTATCTTAATGATATGACCATAGTTACACTACATGGTTAGGTCTGGTCAAACCAGGGCCCTAAGCCTCTGGATGTCAACTCTATAAGCACTCAGAAGACAAGGTAGTTCTAGAGGAAAAAAAGTATTTTAAAACCAGAGATCTTTGACTTCTAATTTGATCCTTAGGATTCAAATGTATGGTAACCAATGGCAACAATACATGTTAGGCCAGCCAATGTGTTCAATAGAAAAGGAGAATGAATTTAGTCTAAGGCAAGCACTAATGCAGAGTTATGGGAGGGTCTTAGGAGCTGTAATTCTTTGTGAGGTATATTTTTAAGAATAATTTGCTTATTTTATTTATTGGATGTCATCCCAGTGAGCGTGTAAGTTCCCAAATGGCATGTATCTATTTCCCTTGCAGCATCTCCAGCTTACTGTGCCTGATACATAGTGAGAAATCAATATTTGTTGAATGGGCTCAATATCAGTATAGGAATATTTTTCCTTGTTTTCATTTGAGAATGGGTGGTGTTGGTGATAAAGTAAACTTGACCTTCTTATCGTGATCAAGAGTGAAGCCCACAGTTGTTCCAGACTGGATATACATTTGGCAAAATCCTGCCAACTTCCTCAAGGCTCCCAAACCAAAAGTTAATGGCATGTCTACACGAGTGGTGACCAACCTGTTAGTTCTATCTCCAGGAGTGGATTTTAAAACCATTTTTAATAATAATAAACATTCATTGAACTCTTATAATTTTCCAAGTACTATTTGAGGGCTTTGTATGCATTAGCTCACTTAATTTTAGAACTTTCCTAGAAGGGAAGCACTGTTATTGACTCTGCTTGACAGATGAGGACACTAGTGCCCATAGAAGTTAAGGAATCACTGAAGGTATACAGCAGTTAAGTGTGGGAGCTGGGGTTTAAACCCAGGCAGACTGACTCCATATACCATGCTCTTAACCACCAGACCATTTGACCGTTTTATGTTCTTGTGAGCCAACTAGAGTTCACACATCCTACAGATGGAAGGGGAAGCCTTGAGGTACACCTAAGCCGGGCCTACATTTTACCCTCCCCGGGCTGATGCAAACTGTCTAAAACTTGCCTTAATTTAAAAGTTCTTGTGAATAAAAGTAATTGGAGGGTTATGGCAGGGATGACAATGAAATGTGAGGAAGAAAATCCAACATGAAGAGATGTATATGTAAAATCAGGAGCCTGAAAAACACAAAATAGCTTTGTGATGTTTCCTTTGAAGTCCAGCGGCTAAGAGTTCAGAGCAGAAGAGCAGAATTCTTTTCTTTTTTTTTTTTTAAATAATATATTACCTATCTGTCTAGAGAGTAAAAAATTTTAGGCACTTTTTCTCTCTGTATTTGAAAGGAAAAAAAACCAGTCTGAAAGATAATATAGAATTGAGTAAGAAGGTTTTTCTTAAACTTTTAAAAAACATATGTTTTTATTGATTTCAGAGAGGAAGGGAGAGGGAGAGAGAGATAGAAACATCAACGATGAGAGAGAATCATCAGTCAGCTGCCTTCTGCATGCCCCACATTGGGGATTAAGCCTGCAACCCGGTCATGTGTCCTGACCGGGAATCGAACCATGACCTCCTGGTTCACAGGTTGAACCAGCACTCTGGCTGGGCCCAAGTGCTCTTCTTATCCCAGCCAGCATTCCTTTCAAAGTTCCTGTCCCCCATTGTGTGATTTCTTTATCTCTGTGCTTTATGCACCACTGAGCTGCCCAGATTTGTTGATGCCTTGCAACTGCTCATTAAAAATGGTTGGTGGATGGGCACAGACAATAGGGTGCTGAAGGCCTAGGGTGGGGTAGGGGGGCTGGGGCAGGCTGGAGGGGGTCATTGGGGGTAAAAAGGGACATATGTAATACCTTCAACAATAAAGAATTATGTTAAAAAATGATTGGTGGAGTTCCTCTTTTTACAGGGTGAGACACTGTGTTTTTTAAGGAATTTGCTTGTTAATTCCTATTGGGTTTGCCAGAAAATTAGTACAAATTTGAAAAAATTATGCTGCATAATAAATAATCTCCACATCTCAGTGGTTTACCATATACATTTATTTTTTGCTCATGTCATATAAAAGCTGTAGGTCTGCTGGTCTGCCCCACCACCTCCCCCACAGGGCCTTCCCCTTACAGACTAACACTGAACCAGCAGCCATTCTCTTTATTACAGGTTCAATTGTGTCCTCACAAAACTCATATCCTATATAATAAAAGGGTAATATGCAAATTGACCCTAAAGACGGAACGACCGGTCGCTATGATGAGCACTGACCACCAGAGGGCAGATGCTCAAAGCAGGAGCTGCCCCCTGGTGGTCATTGCCCTCCCACGGGGGAGCTCTGCTTAGCCACAAGCTGGGCTGATGGCTGTGAGTGCAGTGGTGGTGGTGGGAGCCTCTCCTGCCTCCTCAGCAGCGCTAAGGATGTCCGACTGCGGCTTAGGCCCATGGGCCTAAGCCATAGTTGGACATCCCCCAAGGGCTCTTGGGCTGCCAGAGGGATGTCTGACTGCCAGCTTAGGCTCGATCCCTTGGGAAGCAGGCCTAAGCCGGCAGGTGGACGTCCCCCGAGGGGTCCTGGACTGCGAGAGGGTGCAGGCTGGGCTGAGGGACCCCCCTGAATGCACAAATTTTCATGCACCAGGCCCCTAGTGTTGATAATAATGGTATGTCCTTCATATAGGTTATTGTGAAGTTTAAATATATTAATACATGTAAATTGCTTAGACCAGTGACTGGCGTTTTAAGCCCTTTGTATGTGGCAAACCTCATCCCAGTGGTTCTCATTTACAATATTTAAATATATTGCCAACTATCAGGTTTCTGTGTTGCTTTGGAATTGTTTCCATTTTCTATTTCTACTTTACAACCTACCCCAAAACTTTATGGCTTAAAACAAACATAACAATGTCTTACTTCTCATATTTCTTAATTTAGGCTGGGTTCTTCAGGATGGTTCTTCTTGTGAGTCTGCTGGGCTAGAATGTCTAAGATGGCTTCTTTACTCCCAAATTTGGTGCATTACTTGAGATGGCTGAGAAAGCTGGGAGCTGGTAGGGCATCTCTCTCTCTCCCTCTTTTTCTCTCATTCTTGCTCTTGCTCTCGCTAGCTTGGGCTACCTCATAACATGGTTTCAGAGCAGTTGGATTTTTTTTACATGGTGACTGGCTTCTCTTAGAGAGAGAACAAAAGTTACCTGCCCTCTTAAGGCTTGAGATTGGGTGTCCCAGAATAATATCACTTCTACCATATTGGTCAAAAGCAAATCACAGAGCTAGCCCAGTTGGAAGGGGAGGGGACATGGTCTCTACTTCTAGATGAGTAGACCTACATGCATACAAAAAGGGAAAGAAATGATGGAGCCACCTTTAGAGACTATCTACCACAAGAATATTCTTGAATGAGTTCAAGAATGTGTATTTTATTTTTCAGTTAGATTGTACTCACCTTGAATCCTGGGACAATGCATTTTCTCTATTTTTTATACTCCTACCAAGTGCTCTGTAAACACCATGCACTCAACAAATAGATATTGGTAATCTGTTATTAGTACAAAAAGTCCAAGGTTGAGCAAATGTGGAAAGAGTGATTGACCTTTTTAAATGGAAGAGAATCCAGAAAAGAGGGGAAAAAAATATGGAAATTCTATTAGGGGAACTATGAGTTTCGATGCTGTGTCTTGACTTCTAGGGGACAATACATACCTTTAAATTTTTCTTCCTTTCCTCCCTTATTTCTTCCTTTTTATTCTTTGCTGGGAAACTGATCTCTAGTTGCAGAGAAATCAGGGGATGAGCCCACGGGGCTGTGCCACCTCTGTATGTGTTACCATGGTGACAGGAGGAGCTCATTTCTACAGTCTCAGCCTGCAGGCACTTCTAAAAACCCAAGGCCTTTTTTGTTTTTCATCAATTCTGGATGCTAGCACTTGATAGCTACACAGCCTCTTTCCTGAATTGTATTTCAAAGATTAATGGTTTGTGAAAGATCATTCAAGGTTTAGATTTCCATCAAGAGACTCATAAAATAAGCATGTAAAATAGAGCTGTGGAAACAGAGCATGGTTCCTGAGGATTTTACAATATGAATCTAAAGCTGTTTACATGCGGATCTTTATACATTGGGAACTAAAATGGTCCATTTTTAAAATCAGAGTGTATACAGCCTTTGGGTCCAGGATTACCAATGCCCCATAATCATATTTTTTTTCTAGGCAGCTCTTTACCTAGTCTCTGGTGGGCACCCATGGGTCATGAATGTTAAAAAGGCAAGAGGTGCAATGGGAGGGAATAGTTCCAGCTCTGACTTGTGATTGGGAGTTGTCAGATGTTGGGTTGCAAAGGCCTTTGCTTCATCTCAGAAGTTTTGATTGTCTAGGTTTTCCCAAGAGAATATATATAATGAAAGCAGACATGGGGTGCTGGTGTAGCAAAAGGGAGATTCACTCATCCTTGCTGGGGGAGCACAGGGGGTAGAGAGGAAATAACAAAATAGACTTCCTCCTGGGAGCTGAATTTGAAAGGCTAAGAGTCCTTCCATCTTGGCAATTTCCTGAGAGTTTGGTGATTTCAAGAGAGTTTGCCTTTGCTTATTTTCATCCTTAAGTCAGAGCTGTGACTTCCTTCTATCAGGAATGAGCCTACATGTATGATGAACAGGTGCCAAAACACCACCTTGTTCAACACCTAATTAAGAGTTCAGGTGTTGAAAGCAGACATACTGTAGTTTCTAGCATTTTTTCTATTTATTTTAAAAGATTAATTAACTAATTAATTAAAAAATTATAGTTGACATGTGATATATTAGTTTTAGGTGTACATTTATATACCTTATGAAGTGATCATCACAATAAGTTAGTAACCATCTGTCACTGTGCAATGTTATTAATACATTATTGACTATATTCTCTGTATTGCATATTACATTCCATGACTATTTTTAGAATTGACAGTTTGTACTTCTTAATACTCTTTACCGTTTTCACCCATCCCCCCACCTCCTCCCCTGTGGCAACTCAGTTTGTTCTCTGTATCTATGAGTCAATTTGTGTTTTGTTTTGCCTATTTGTTTGTTTTGTTTTCAGATTCCACATATAAGTGGAATCATATGGTATTTGTATTTCTCTGTCTGACATATTCTCTTGCCATACTATCATAAATGGCAAAATTTCATTCCATTACTTTTTTGATTGTGCAACCTTGGGCAAATCGCTAGTTCCTCTAAACTTTGGTTTCATTGTAATAAAAACGGGGTAGTGTGCACTCAGTACCCTGGAGTTTGAGCATAACTATGGCTTAAGACTCACTATACCTAGCTTCTCACCCCATAGGCCTTTATGAAGCATTGATGAGGAAGAGGGAAACAAGCTACTTGTTCGGGGTAAGTGTTGGGAAGCCCGCATTCTAGTTCTGATTCTGCTACTGTTTTACTACATGCTTTTAATCAAGTCCTTGAACTCTTCAGGGCCTCAGTCTCCTCATCTTTAAAATTAGTCCATCAGCCAGGCCTGTGTGCTCAGTGGTTGGGACACATGCCTGGTCAGGGCACATGCCCATGTTGTGGGCTTGATCCCCAATAGGGGGAGTGTAGCAGGCAGCTGGTCAATGATTCTGTCTCATCATTGATGTTTCTAGCTCTCTCTCCCTCGCCACTTCCTCTCTCTGAAATCAATAAAAACATATTAAAAAAATAAATAAATAAATGAGTCCATCAAACAAGGTGAGAGTCCTGCCTGTGTTAGTCTGCTAAGGCTACCATAACAAAATACCATAAACTGGGTACTTAACAGATATTTATTTTCTTACTAGGGGCCTGGTGCACGGATTTGCACCGGTGGGGTCTCTTGGCCTGGCCTGAGGGGATTGGGCCAAAACCGGCTCTCCGACATCCCCCAAGGGGTCCCAGATTGCAAGAGGGTGCAAGCCAGGCCAAGGGACCCCATCGGTGCACGATTGGGGCCAGGGAGGAACCGTGGGAGGGCTCCAGGGCATGTCTGGCCCATCTTGCCCAGTCCCGATCAGCCGAACCCCAGCAGCAAGCTAACATACCTGTCGAAGAGTCTTCCCCCTGGTGGTCAGTGTGTGTCATAGAGACTGGTCGAACAGTTGAAAGGTCAGAGGGACACTTGCATATTAGGCTTTTATGTAGATAGATAGTTCTGGAGGCTGGAAGTTGAAGATCAAGGTGTCGCAGGCTTAGTTTCTCCCAAGGCCTCTGATTTTGGCTCTCAAATGACCACCTTTTGTCCTCAACATGGTTTTTCCTTTGAGCACAGCATGCCTGGTGTCTCTTCCTCTTCTTATAAGGACATCAGTCCTATTGAATTAGGGACCCATTCTTATGTTCTCATTTCACTGTAATTAGCTCTTTAAAGGCCCTATTTCCCAAGACAGTCACACTGGGGCTAGGCTTTCAACATAAGAATTAGGGGAGAGGGTCATGATTCTGTCTATAACACTGTGCAAAGCCATTCAGCTCATCAGCAATGGAGACTTTTGAATCTAGGCTCACCCCCATGTCCCTAACTACTACTATGTACTGCCACAAAAATTTCTTCCCAAATGCCACCCATGAAAGATAAGCTTGGAAGAGCTGGAGACCTCACCTTCATCTCTGAAAAGTGAGTATTGGGAAGGAGAGGGCCGATGGCTGAAGACTGCAATCTCATGGAATTACTCTCGGACGTGCTCAGACTGGGTAATAAAGTGAATGCAAAGAACTTGCCATGCTGGCTTGGCTCAGTGGCTGAGCATTCACCTATGAACCAGGAGGTCATGGTTCAATTCTCAGTCAGGGCACATGCCTGGGTTGCACATACCAGATTGCAGGCTCCATCCCCAGTGTGGGGCATGCAGCCAATCTATGGTTCCCTCTCATCACTGATGTTTCTATCTCTCTCTGAAATCAACAACAACATATATATATATATATGCAAAAAACGTAAGAGGATTATAGCTGTTCTTTAATTTCAGGAAAATTAACCTTTCAAACAAGTTTTTTAGGTTGACTGCATTTTTAAGAACATTTAAGAACCTAAATTGCATCAAAATATTGAAAAACTATGTAAGCCAAATAGCAAGTATTAAAATATAAATTTGTATTTAATTCTATAATCAACATTTTAAAATTTACAAGGTATCAATTTTGTATATGTTCATGTATATTTATATGTATTTTGAAAATTGATATTCTGAAACTATAAAAGTCTATAATATATGCTTTACAATCTATTTACTTAAATTGTTTACACATTATTTGTTTTTAGAAGTAAGAATTATTTTTCTCTCTAGACAATACTTGTGAAATTCTATCAAGACTCAGGCTTGAACTAATTGATAATATCTAAAGCCAATATAAATTATTAATTGAAAAGTCAAGAAGAAAAAATTGAGAAAAAATAAATTATATTCCTCTTAGGAATATGTAATACCAGATAACAATAATAATGGCTCTATTATTTGTAGAAAACATTGTGGAAAACAGAATAAAAGGAAATATTTTACATGCACTCCCAAATGAAACTCATCAATGTTGCTATATAAGTGACTAAAGTAAAAAGCAGTTTACTGGGATGATTCACCAGGATGGTCAAGGGGAGACATTACTTGGTGCAGCCACACATGCACCAAAATAATAATTATTGATTTTAGAAAATACGGAAAGAACCATACAAATGGTTTTCAAATATAGTTTCCATTGTTGGTCGTATTT
>NW_005371173.1:5359754-5402209 GCF_000412655.1 Myotis brandtii
ATATTATTGATTTCAGAGAGGAAGGAAGAGGGAGAGAGAGATAGAGACATCAATGATAAGAGGGTATCATTGATGGGCTGCCTCCTGCACGCCCCCTACTGGGGATTGAGCCTGCAACCCGAGCATGTGCCCTTGACTGGAATCGAACCCAGGACCTTCCAGTCCACAGCCCAACACTCTATCCACTGAGCCAAATCAGCTAGGGTTATATTTGAATGGTTTTAACCATGGAATTCAATTTGTAAACATCTTATGACTGTTCCCCATCAGGTTTCTGAGCACAAGACTGAGCTGTGTTGCTTAGTAGTTAGGAGGGGCTGTGCTGTTGAAGGCCGGTCGTATTTCCCATAGAGGGGAATATCAACACTTCTCTGGCTCCTTAGAACTTTCCAGACCCTTATGTTTTTGGTCATGGTCATTTTGTGAAGCAGACAAGACAGCTTCTTGGAATATGTTTGGGAGCTGTGGACACATAATAGGTCCTAATACAGCAACATGGCTGCCATTACCATTGTGTGTGTTGAGAGAGTTTGTATGAAAAATATATCCCCTTAGCAGTTAGTACTTGAATTCTTTTAGGGAGAAAACTGTCTTTGTTTATAACAACACTCTACCGAGACACTTGGGAGAGCAGGTGCAAAAGAACCTGAGGTCAATAAAGTAAAACTAAAGCAATGAAAGAGACAGTTAAAATGCACAGAACAAGAAAATAAAAATCATTTTGCTCTCAGAAGAGCAGAGTGAGTCTGGGTGCCACTGTGGGTTGGGGGGGGGCAGGGAACTGGTCAGTGGAAATGCCCAATAGGCAGGTGGCTTGACGTTTAAATAAGTTGGGAGTGGAGATGCCTAATTTTTAAATGTATTATTTATATTTCTGGTATCCCTTTTAGATCTGTAATAAAGTCACCACCCCCATTTATTTTAGAAATTGGAGAAATGGAGGAAAGGTTGTGTTTTATATCTAGGTCCCTGAGGGCAGGTGTGAGACACAATGATTCATCCACTGAGCAAGCCGAATTAGTGCCAGAAGTTCACGAGGCCAGAAGCTCCTCCAGGAGTTTGTAGAAATTATGGAAGATGGGTGTAGATTGCACAGGGTTTGGAATTGGGATTTTGATGTAATCTTATGTATATCTCATGACAAAAAGAGGTATCACCTGAATCTTGATTACATAGAAATAGGAATGGAATCCTAAATGGATAACAAAACAGCAGCGATCCATTTATTAAAGAAATGTCCTCTTGATATTAACTTTTAATAACAGGATATTAACATGAGAAGAGACTGCCCAGGTCCCCTTCCCTACTGTCTTAATATTTTGCCAATGAGGAAACAGGTCCAGGAAGATGAAATCCCTAGCCAGATACCTTAAGATAGAAATAAGAAACAAGTGTACTTGAAACAAGTTTCGTATCATGAAAATTGTAAAATGATGCCTTGAGAGGAAAACTGGCAGTATCCTAATGTATCTGGCTTAGGAAGGAGAGTCATCATTCACCCACAGAATGATTTGTCCTGCTAAGTCGGCATGAGGAAACTCACTTTCTGTCCTCACATATCCTGCTGGCAGATCCAATTCCTTTTGCGGAATTGCATTTTCTTGGGACACTTAATATCTCTTTACAGGTGAGAAAGCTGATAAGAACTGCATCCATTCATTCCTGGTGTTAGGGCTGACCAGGAATCTGTATGTGCAACCAGAGCCGAAACGAACTGTGCAGAAACAAGAAGTACAAAAATCAATTCCAGGTTCATGATTAATTTTTGTTACCCCCCACCCCCACCCCTTTTTAAGATTGCTTTTTTTTGGAAGAAAAAGTACATAGTAAACTTAAAGATAACATCACATTCTGATGACCAAATTACTTTTTAGAGATACTAAAAATGTGGTTTATTTTATATATTATAGAAACATATAATATAAAATATATATTTGATAAGATTCTCTAGAGAAAGAGAACCATTAGAATATATGTATATATTCTACTATTAAATATATATGTAAAGAGATTTATTATGAGGAATTGGATCATGTGATTATGGAGGCTGACAAGTCCCAAGATTTATAGTCAGCAAACTGGAGACCCAGGAGAATGGATGATGTGCTTCTAGTATAAAGGCCAGCAGGCTCCAAATTCAGGAAGAGCTGATGCTTCAGTTTGAGTCCAAAAGCAGGAAAAAAAATGATGTCCCAAGTCAAATACAGGCTGGAGGAGTTCCCTCTTACTTGCTGGAAGGTCAGCCCTTTTGTTCCGTTCAGGCCTTCAACTGATTGGATGAGGCCCACCTACATTAGGGAGGGAAATCTGTTTTACCCAGTTTACTGATTTAAATGTTAATCTATACTAATAAAAAGGTAATATGCTCGTTAGACCGGGAGACCGGACATCTTCCGACTGTCCGACTTCCTTCCAGACAAAGCCATGGTAGTGGGGGCAAAAGCAGAGGTGGTTAGGGGTGACCAGGCCAGCAGGGGAGGGAAGTTTGGGGCCATGAGGCCAGCAGGGGAGCAGTTAGGTGGCAATCAAGCCAGCAGGCAGGCAGGTGGTTAGGAGCCAGCAATCCCAGATTGCGAGAGGGTTGTCCGACTGCCAGTTTAGGCCCCATCCTGCAGTCAGACATCCCCTGAGGGGTCCCAGATTGGAGAGAGTGCAGATCTGGCTGAGGGATCCCCTCCTCCCCTGTACACGAATTTAGTGCACCGGGCCTCTAGTCTTATCAATAAACACCTTCACAGACACAATGTTTGACCAAATGTCTGCGCATTCTGTGGCTCAGTTGAGTTGACACATAAATTTAACCATCACAATATATGTATCAGTTTCCTCATATGGTTTATGAAAATTGATCCTTGTAGCATTTTTTATAATAGTCAAGATGTGGAAGCAATCTAAGTGTCTGTCAATAGATAAATGAATAAAGAAGATACATAAAAAAGATATTCTGCTATCTGTGACAACATGAATGGACCTTGAAGGCATTATGGTAAGCAAAAAATGTCAGAGAAAGACAAATACTATATGATATCACTTATATGTGGAATATATGAAAGCTGAATTCATAGAAATAGAGACTAGAATAATGGTTATGAGAGGCTGGGGGTGGAGGAAATGGGGAGATGTTGGTTAAAGAGTACAAACTTCCAGTTATAAGATGAATAAGTTCTGGGGATTTTAAAACGTAGCATAATGTTACTATATTATGGACTTGAGAGTGGTTAAGAGAGCAGATCTTCAATGTTCTCACCACAGAAGAGAAATGGTAATTATGTGAATGATGCAGGTGTTAGCTAACACTGTGGTAGTAATCATTTTGCAATTTAACAAATCAACCTGTTGTATACCTTAAACTTATACAATGCAGTATGTCAATTATGTATCAATAAAGCTGGGAAAATGATCTTATTTAAGCAGAACTTTTAAAATACCTAATTATTTTCTTGTCCATGTTTGGTTTGAGGGTCTTGTTTCTTTTACTAGGTGAAATGTCTAGGTCATAATACATTTGGGATTTGTGTAAAGGCTATTCAATAAGATTTGAAATATGACAGGACCCATTCTTTAGATTGGTTTTTAGATTGTAGTTACCTGAGAATTATTTTTCTGTACTTTACTCAAAATATTTGAAGATAAATGCAAAACATACAAGTGGTTATTATTCTACCCACCTTTTCCCATTGATCTGACTTTTTTTTTTTCCTTCTGGACACCCTTCTTAATTGGACTTGGCTCCTCTCCTGATCATCCCAGCCTTTTAATCCTCCTTTCTACCTTGAATCCACTGGCTTATCAAGTGTTTCCAACCTTTTTTTGTTCTCTTTGAGCTTTTCATATACCTCTGGTTCTATCTTGCTCAGAAATGACATAATTTCCTAATTCCTGAGAAGGGCAAGGCTACCTGATGGGAACTTCTTCAACTCTTCCTTCAGTCCAAAGGTAACCCTGTGGCCAGGATTTTTTGCTTCTTCTTCCTTCTCAGAGAAAAAAAATATATTTTTCTCTCTGATTAGCTTCTCCATCTGTACTCTCATCTCTTCTCCTCATTATTCCTCATGGTCATTCTTCTGTTATTGCTTCCACCACATTGAATTGGCTTTTACACTAATGGTATTCTTGTAGGCGCCTTCTCTTCAAACATGTAGGTAACTCCCAGTCCTCATTCTCATAAGCTCTTGATCCACATCTGTGCCCCCTGTTATAGGAATATCCAACTAGACACGGAGAGACAGCCAGAAAGTTCAATCTGCCACAAACCCAAATCACCACGTCTATCTTTATCCTCTCAACTATCTCCTTCTCCTCTTCTTATAATTTCTATATTCCTGTAACTCAATGGGAAACCCTCCCTTATTCATACTGTTCCCCTCACTCATAACCCCAATCCACCACTATATTTCTCTGTCCAGCACCTTATTTTCATCCCATTGCCCTCGTTTCGGTCTACATTTCCTCTTGCATGGAATATAGCCACAGCCCTGGTTTCTTTGTCTCCATGGTGATGTTGGTAACAGAATATTCGACTACCTAGTGCAAGTCACAGTGACCCAGAGGGAGCACTTTGGTTATTACACATGAGTGTTCATTTGGCTCTGAGTTCTCAAGGCAAAAATAGGTCCAGAGTCTTTGGATTCAGGAAAAGCTGCACATTTCCCTCAAGGTAAGGCTGAACAACTCTAAATTCAGATTACACTGGGGCACCAAAATTGTGGTAAAAAGTTCTTTTGAAAGTTTTGATATTGCAATAGAAGCATACAATTGGCATAAACTTGGCATTATGGACTAGTTTTTACTCTTGTACTTTCTTATTCCTGCTTGATGGTTTAGTATAATTATTATTTTGAATGACATTTATGGTAGAGATGGCAATTGATAGGAAACACACGCTTCTCAGTATTTAGGTCCTCTGAAGGTCTTAAGCTGACCTTGCCTTGAGGACAGCTCAGATTTTTATGGTGACTAGTTCAGGAAGGATCTCATGACACCATCAGCCATGAGACATCCCCAGTACAGGGGCTCTAGTTTTAAAGCCAGACCACCTAACTACTTCTGGGAAGTTTCCCATCTGGTTGTTTTATTTTCTTACTATTGGCCCCAATCTAAATAGACTTTAAACCTAAAAGAGGTATCTGGAACTACTTCTCTGTCTCATAGAAGGGTCCTTAGACACCAAATAAACTCATAGTTTCAAGCTAGTTGATTGGGAGGGACCACAGGCGTTTGGATTGGCAATAGGATTTGAGTCCGAGGCCACTGCAAAGCCCAATAACACTCTTGAACTTTCCCCCAGTGCTGCTGAAAGTCACTTGCTTCAAAATAAAGGGACATTGCTGGTGAACTTCCTGAAACAAAGCGTCTGATCTAAGGTGACTCCCTGTTTCCACCTTCTAGAGTAGAAGCTGCAGATCTCAAGAGGAGTGAGAAAGCTAGCTTATTTGTGCCCTAGCACCTACTTTATTCTTGAGAAAACAAACATTTGTGTTGTTGAGTCTGTGATTTTCCATCTGGCTTTGGCTTTGGTCTGCTGACTTCTTTGACTCCACCCTTGACTGGAAGGACTGCCTCGTGGGACATGCATATCAGAATTATGCTAACGAGGCTGCCGAGTGCCAGTTTGCCTGCCCGGGACACCACACTCTAACAATCCTGCTGGGCAGATTGTCAAAACCCGGTTCCCATTCAGTCCTTGGAGAATGTAAAGAAAAAAAACAAAAACACCTTGGTCTATTAAACACATTTCACATGACTCAAAAAAAAAATGCTTTGGCCAGAAAATCATTTGGTTTATTTAAAAATTCCATTGTCTTATCATTGTGTGAGGATTTGACACTGGCAGCTACATGGATGTCTTAGTGGTTTTGGTGTGTCTTTGAAATAGGAAGAAGAAGAAGATAATCCAAGTCCTTGAAATTGGCTAACAAAAATTTTTTTAAATGTAAATACTTATGATGATTATATATTAATATTTGATTACCTTCCCAGAGACTCTATTAGATTTGTATAAAGGAATGGAAAGAGAACGATTGTGAAGCAATAGTGGCCTAAAATTTTCAGACTTTCTGCAGACAAGTGTCAGAAAGATTTCTTCCATAAGAAATATAGGTTGGGCTCTGATATTTATAGTTATTAAGTGAACTATGTTTTAAGTAAAACTTGGAACTTTTTGTTTCAAGAGAGCTATTGAAGGATATAACTGTGGTCAAAAATATCTCAAGAGAATATATTTTCAAATAAATGTATACTTTTCCAAGGTATGAATAGAAATGGTCAAGATTATCATGAGGTGCCCTATGATAACTATATAAAATGAAACGTTTTCATTGATACATTTGGTGAAAAAAAGAAATGTGAAGGCCTGAAAACATAAAAGAATAATGGGTTTTTAATCTAAATTTGAAACTGTTTCTTAGATTACAAAATCCATGCTCATGCCCTGGAGCCACTACCACTCCCATAAGGTAGCTCACTTATTCTCAGGTTCTCATACTAAAAGATATCAAAGGTAATTTTTTTGGGGGGAGGGGCTAATATCATAAAAATATTAATAACAATGTGTGAATAGCCCTTAGATTATGCTACTTCTTTAAACACTTTTAGGAATATTTTGAAGTAAAAAACGTTCTTGAAATCTTGTCTACAATTGCTAATGTGCTTACAAAGGCTATTTTCATAAATATTAGGAAGGGTACTATATAACCTCATTGCTCTCATGTCTTGGCTCAGGGTTTAACAAAGCATTTACATACTTGTGAATATATCTCTGTAGTTTTAAAAGTTTGAGAAATTTATTTTCTTTCAAGTTTAATTAATAACTCTAAAACTGTTCATGCGTAGATGGAATGAAATGGCTTTCTTTTCTCTAATGCAGAGAAATCTTTGACAATGAATAGCAAACTGGAAAGGAAAAATTTGAGCATTCATAGTAGTTCCAATGATAGCCTTGTCTCATGATAATAACCATCTGAGAGGAATCACTGAGAGGCAGGCACTGTTACATTTCAGACAATACATGTCAGAACCTCAACGTTAACTATCATTTCCTCTGTGTTGGTGGCTTGAAAATGTACAAACTTTGGTTGCTATGAGCAGTAGTTACTTTTACTGAGAATTGGTGAGGCTCTATCAGGGGTGGGCAAACTTTTTGACTCGAGGGCCACAATGGGTTCTTAAACTGGACAGGAGGGCCGGAACAAAAGCATGGATGGAGTGTTTGTGTGAACTAATATAAATTCAAAGTAAACATCATTACATAAAAGGGTACGGTCTTTTTTTTTTTTAGTTTTATTCATTTCAAACGGGCCGTTGTTTGCCCACGGCTGCTCTAGAGTCTAGGCTCTGCTCAGGCTTCCTCCACATTCGAGGAAGGTGTCCCTAACGACCTAGCTACAGGTGGGGAGAGGAGCTTGCCCAAGGTCACACGACAGGTGCATGGCAAGACTGGAATTTCATCTTGACTGTGCATTTGAACAGCCTCAAAGATGGTGGAGAGGATGGCCTCAGAGTACTTCAAAGAGGTGTCAATAGTTTAGCTTATAGGGAAACCGAGGCAAGAAGAAGCTCAATTATGTTAGCCAGAATCCTCAGTGTAATTAATTGGTGTCGTTTGCCTTTTAGCCAAACGCTGTTACCTTTGGATAACTGGTTGTCAGACTGCTGTATGCAAGTCTTGCATTCTACGGATCATCTCTAGGGGATCCTGAAAAGGGGGGAGAGCCCTGGCTGACCTGAGGGGCTTTGTATCTACAGGGGCTTGAATGAGGTTAAACAGAGAAAGCTCCTACCTCAATGCTGGACCAAAGTCAGTGCCTATAGTTGTATCAAGCTGCTGCATCACCTTTGGAAGCCTATCCAACGACTTGGAATGGCGCAGGGACACGGCCAGAAATAGCTCACAAAAGCAGGAGTTCATCTCTATAGTTTGTTGCATGCTTGACATAGGAATCTTAGGGAAAAAGACAGTAGCTGAAGCCTTCTGGTTTTATACCTATTAGTGATTTATTGTTATTTATTTTGGTCTTCTGACCTTCACCTCCTATAAATTACTGTTGAACACTTCAAGGGGCAAGTTTATTTTTTTTTTTTCTCAAGAATTACCTGATGCTGAAGGCCTCTGGTTCCTTGCCCAGTTTCTGCTACCCCAACAGAGTACAGACATAAATACAAGGGACAGGACTTATATTTAGTGGGACTTCACCAGTAGAAGCATGGCATGTAAAACACTGAAATACTTCCATACTAGTTGGTAAGTAACTTCTCTTCCTATTCCATACTCTGTGACCATCTCTCTCTCCCCACATGGTCACTTTTGTTGGAACACTACATAAACCCTCCTGATCTGGCAATTAAAGGGTAAACATCTGGTCAGGGGCTGATTTTGGGACCTGAAGATTACTTAATTGGGGGAGGGGATCACTTTAATAAAAAATAATACCATATTAGGTACAGACAAGAAAATATATGTAGAATAAGAAAAGCAATCACAATGAATTATAAATTTTGAATACCTAATAAATAATACTACACTAACATCACAAAAATCCAGAAACATAACAACATTTTTTTATTAATGCTATAAAACTTTTCTCCCTACATGTTTTCTTTTTGGATTGCATTCTCTTTGACCTCTTTATGTAGGTCAAACATAAAATTATAAACAATTTTAGAATATGATCTGTAGAAATAATAGAAAGATAATTTTTTTCTTGTAGGGTTAACCAGATTTTATTTTCTTAATAGTTTTTACCAATTTTACTAGACATTAGTGAAAACTGAATCTTCTGTTTATAATTTTACACATCTGATGATTACAAGAATTTTCTAAAGATTAGCTTCTGGCCCTATACATTTCAATCTTTGTTTTTCTTCACAGCTACTTACTTTCCAGTGCTGGTGGCTTGGGACATGTTCATTTGCACTATGTTCTCCTACCTTGCACATTCATATCAGGCTTCTTGGTGAACTAATTGGCAGAGTAGGCACTTAAAATATTCCTGGTCTTGACACTGAAAAGAACTATCCATGCTATAGTTCTAATGTTTGTGTGCCTTTCTTACCCCAAATTTATATGTTGAAATCCTAAACCAAAGATGTTGGTATTAGTAAGTGGGGTCTTTGGAGGTGATTAGGTCAGGAGAGTAGAGCTCTCCTGAATGGGAAGAGTGCTCTTATAAAAGTGACCCCACAGAGCTCCCTATCCCCCTCCAACATGTGAGGACACAAAGAGAGGGCGCCAGCTATGAACCAGAAAGTGAGCCTTCACCAGGACATGATCATGCTGGATCCTTGGCCTTGGACTTCCAGTCTCCAGAATGGCAAGAAATATATTTTTGATGTTTATAAGCTACCCAACTGGTAGTATTTTGTTATAGCAGTCTGAATACACTAAGAAAATGCATAAGAGGAAAACTTGATGAATTAGAAAGACCAAAATTAAAAAACTTTTGCTCAAAGAAGCCATTGTGAAGAAAAAAAAGACAAATTACAGACAGACAGAATATATTTGTAAACCACATATATTCTTTTTAAAAAATATGTGTTTATTGATTTTTAGATAGAGAGGAAGAGGGAGAGAGAGATAGAAACATCAACGAGAAAGACACATTAATTGGCTGCCTCCTGCACACCCCTACAGAGGATCGAGCCCACAACCTGGGCATGTTCCCTTGTAAGAATCAAACCCGGGACCTCTAGGTCCATAAGACAATGCTCAATCCACTGAGCCATACCAGCCAGGCTGCAAACCACATATATTCTTAGTACATATCTTACCATCAAGACTATATAAAGAACTCTCAAAATACAACAAACCAAAAAACCAAAACAATACAAGTAAAAAAGAACAATAGACATACACAGCCATTTCGTTAAAGAGAATGTACAGATGGCAAATAAGCACATGAAAAGGTGTTCAACATTATTATCCATTAGAGAAACACAAATTAAGATGACAATGAGCTATCACCACGCACCTATCAGAATGGCTAAAATAAAAAGTAAAGATAGCGCCAAATACTACCAAGGATGCAGAGAAACTGGGCCACTCACATTGCTGGTGGGAATGTTCAATGGCACAGTTACTCTGGAAACAATTTTTCATTTTTTTAAAAAAAGTAAACATGTGATTATCACATGACACAGCAATTGCATGCCTGGTACTTATCTCAGAGAAATAAAAATGTATGTTCATGTAAGTTCACAAAAACTTGTACATGAAAGTTCATAGAAGCTGGAATTAGATCAGATGTCCCTCAACAGCTCAGTGCCTAAACACACTATGGTATAGCAATACAATGGAACACTACTCTGAGGTAAAAAAAGAATTAACTATTGATATACACAACTTGGATGGGTCTCAAGGGAATTGTGTTGAACGAAAAGAGCCTTAATTAAACATCCTTAGAGTCTCTATAGACCTGGCCCTGTACATGGCCCAACAGGGATCTTCATGACTGAGGTCACCATCCTCTCTGATCGTTGGTTTCTGGGTTGGGCTGACTCTTAGGTATTTTGAAACAGGGTTGCTAATCGTCACATGTTTTTAAATGGAATTTTTGTTTGTGTAGTCTGAACTCATAAAAACTAAAAGAATGTGGTGAAGGCATTGCAGAATACAAAGTGGTATAAAGGTTTGCTTTCTTTTTTCTTTAAAAAATGGTATTTAACTTAAACTTCATTAAAACATTCACATGTAAATTTTACTAATAAAGATTAAACAAATATATACAAGACTATCCCTGGTTTAATTAATTGAACCCAAGTTACCATTGCACTCATGTAGAAGGTGGTAAATATCAAGGTAAGTGATAAAGTTTTTCCTCCATTAGTTTAATTTTATTCCTTTTACCAGAAAACTAGAGCTTCATATATTTTTCTTAGATGTACAATAGAACTACTTATTTTTTTAAATTAAATCTTTATTGTTCAGATTATTACAGTTGTTCCTCTTTTTCCCCCCAGAGCTCCCCTCCACCTGGTTCCCACCCGACCCTCTGCCTTTACCCCGCCCCCACACACACTGTCCTCATCCATAGGTGTACGATTTTTGTCCAGCCTCTTCTCACACCCCCGACACCCCTTTCCCCACCGAGAATAGTCAGTCCACTCCCTTTCTATGCCCCTGATTCTATTATATTCACCAGTTTATTCTGTTCATCAGATTATTTATTCACTTGATTTTTAGATTCACTTGTTGATAGATGTGTATTTGTTGTTCATAATTTGTATCTTTACCTTTTTCTTCTTCTTCCTCTTCTTAAAGGATACCTTTCAGCATTTCATATAATACTGGTTTGGTGGTGATGAACTCCTTTAGCTTTTCCTTATCTGTGAAGCTCTTTATCTGACCTTCAATTCTGAATGATAGCTTTGCTGGATAAAGTAATCTTGGTTGTAGGTTCTTGCTATTCATCACTTTGAATATTTCTTGCCACTCCCTTCTGGCCTGCAAAGTTTCTGTTGAGAAATCAGCTGACAGTCGTATGGGTACTCCCTTATAGGTAACTGACTTTTTTTCTCTTGCTGCTTTTAAGATTCTCTCTTTGTCTTTTGCTCTTGGCATTTTAATTATGATGTGTCTTGGTGTGGTCCTCTTTGGATTCCTTTTGTTTGGGGTTCTCTGCGCTTCCTGGACTTGTAAGTCTATTTCTTTCACCAGGTAGGGGAAGTTTTCTGTCATTATTTCTTCAAATAGGTTTTCAATATCTTGCTCTCTCTCATCTTCTGGTACCCCTATAATTCTGATGTTGGTACGTTTGAAGCTGTCCCAGAGGCTCCTTACACTATCTTCGTATTTTTGGGTTCTTTTTTCATTTTGCTTTTCCGGTTGGGTGTTTCTCGCTTCTTCGCATTTCGAATCTTTGACTTGATTCTTGCGCTCCTCTGGTCTGCTGTTGGGAGTCTGTATAATATTCTTTATTTCAGTCAGTGTATGCTTACTTTCTAGATGGTCCTTTATCACACCATCGAGGGTCTCATTAGATTTCCTGTACATCTCATCAAGTTTATCGACAGACTCTAGAAGCCTCTTGAGAGACCTCAAAAGTGTGGTTCTGAACTCAATATCCTCCCTTGATAGTTTTGTCCTGTTTCTTTGTCTCCGCATTTTTTACGCTTTCTTGGTACACCCCCTAGTGGTCTTTGTGCGCAGTCTTGTTGTAGTTAAGCCTTGATTGTTGTAGTTAATACTAGAGGGATTTGACCTCCAGGCCAACTGGCTGTGTTAATCAGCTGTGTCTGCAGTGGAAGAACTTGTGTCCTCTAGGGAGGTGCTAATCTAGCCTTTGCCTGAGGCTATCCGGCAAATGCCTCTGTGCAGGGCTTGGGCGGGGCGGGTCCCACAGGATCAACAGGGCGGAGGAGGGAGCAGTTATGGCTGCTCTCAGCCCGTACCCAGGGGCTCTGCCTCTCTGTCCCAGCAACCGCTGCAAACCTCGGAGGGACCGTAGCCAGACAGTCCTGCTTCTCCCGTTTGAGTCTGGGTCCCTAGAGACTCACCCGGATCTGGAGCTCAGAGTAGATGAGGCCCAGCTGTAAAGCAATGCAAGCTGCTGTGGGGCCTTGGGCCTTCTTTTGGAAGTTGGGGTCTCTCTGACCCAGCTGCAGTTTGTTAGGTAATTTTCAGATTGCCAAGGGCCAGGCCTTTCATATGCAAAAGCCTCTGCACACAGTTTGGGTGGGGCAGGGTCTAAGGGGATCAACAGGGTGGAGCAAGCAGCTATGGCTGCTCCTCAGTCCTACCCTAAGAGGCCCCGTGTCCCAGTAATCACTGCAAGCACCTCTGAGAGAAAGCTGCCCTCAAGTTCCGACCAATGCCAGACAGTCCAGTTTTGTTTCTCCCCGTATGAGTCTGGGTCCCCAGAGACTCTTCCGGAACTGGAGTTCAGAACAGTCGGGAGCTTGAGACTCCCTCCCGATTGAAAAAGACAACCACGTCCTCAGTTGCCAGACCTTTCTGTGTGCGCCTCCGTACCTCTGCACTTTACTTTCGCACCTCCTCTGAGTCTCAGTGTGCTTTTCTCTTTCCTTCTAGTTGTAGAATTTCTACTCAGCCAGCCTTCCTGTGGTCCATTTTGTCTTTTAGTTGTATTTTTGAAGTGGTTGTGCGAGGCAGCAATTTCAGGTGTTTACCTATGCCGCCATCTTGGTTTCTCCTCAGAACTACTTATTTTTAAAATCAGTATTGGTCAATGGTAATAATAATTCAGTGATTTGAGTCAAAGTTTATAGTTAGTAATCTTGGATTTAGTTTTTGCAACCTCTCAGTCCTATGTGATTTGAACCATACTAGAATTTTTTCTTATTATTGAATTTATTGCTATCACATTGGTTAATAAAAGTATACAGATTTCAGGTGCACAATTCCATAACACATCATCTGTACACTGGATTGTGTGTTCACCAACCCAAGTCAAATCTCTTTCTGTTGCCATTTATCCTCCATATACCCCCACTCCCACCCCACCACCCAGTCACCACACTCTTGTCCATGTCCATGTGTTCTCTCTCTCTCTCTCTCTCTCTCTCTCTCTCTCTCTCTCTCTCCTCTCTTTTCCTTTTTGCTCAATCCCTCCACAACCTCCAGCCCCTTAATTCCCCTCCCCTGACAGCTGTCAGCTTACTCTCTATCTATGAGTCTTTCTCTAGGTCTGCTTTCATTTGGACCTGGGAAAAGGATTTCATTTGAGAGCCTTTTTAGGGAGTTTATTTTTAGGAGAACCTAGAGCCCTGATGAGAAGCCACTTTTACCTGTAAGGTAGCTATGTTTTTTTTTAACTTCAAGGGTAATGCCATTGAACCTTTTGATAAAGCAATGGGCAAACTCCTTCTGCACTCCCTTCTGTGACATCTTCCTCCTTCTCCTGAGATAAGGTGTGATTTATCCAACTGGTGAGGTGGGCAAAGGGAACCATGCAATACACCACACTCAGGCTCCTAAGGCCTCTTTCCTTCAGAGCTGCTGCCTATAGCCCATCTCACCTTACAGAAGGTTCACCAAGGCATGACCTGGTGGGAATGGGGCAGGCAGGTGTCCAGGTCTCCTCCTCTCCCTGGGTCATTAGGCTCAGCTGGGAGGGTGGCAGGAGGGAGACGGGAGCTTCTTTTGGCCCCAGACTTAAGCTAAGACCTTTAACCCAGCTTGAGGAAGGAAAAAACTGATGCTTGAATCATGATCTGACTCTTCTGTCTACCTGTAGGGTTGAGAAATGTGAAGAAATAAATCCTTGAACTTCACACACATGAAACACACACTTACCTAGGTTATGTGCAGACACATCATGTTGTGATACTTGGTGTACAAAACAGTAAGAGTCCCTGCCCTCAAGAGCCTGGCAGGCACCTTTCAATGTATCATGAGTCTTAAGCACCTTCTTCTGACTCTGGATACACAGTGGTTCCACTGCTAGTCTATGGAGAGAAAAATTCCTTCAGTTCAGTACTGTACATTCCTCCAAGATCATTTGAAGCAGTTGGACTGAAGCCCAGCACTCCTGGGGAAATCACTTGGCCATTCTGTCCCAGGCTTCCTCCCAAACATGTGGCAATCAAGGAGAATGCTCCTTTTATGATCTTGAGTCAGCTTAGAGTAAAACCAGCTCAGGCTGTAAGAGGAGGCTGTGGCAGGGCAAATAAATTACCTGCAGAACAGACAGTTGGCCTCCCGTCCCCAGGCCCTGGTGGGTCCCAGGCTAGGCTGCCAAGCTGTTGAAGGACAGAGCACACCAGCTGAGCACTGAGCAATGGAGTAGTCCCCTCAGGTGACAAGAGGGGGGTCACACCTTCTCTGTCCTTCCCCACCCCACCCCAAATCTGAGTGGTGAATGGTTATTATAGTCTCTTGTATCCATCCCCCTGCCCACCAGCATCATTTGCTTTGAGGAAGGCATTCACAAATACAGTTGGTAGCTTCATTTTGAGACTGAATTTTTTACTTTCATAAGAAGAGAACAAAGTTGAAAGGTAGCTTCTGAACCTTGCAATGACCAATTGGGATTGACCATTTCATTATTAAGTGGTTAGAAAGAAGAATGGGTTCCTCAGGTCTGCATTCAAGTCTGGATTTCAAGGGAAAGACTTATTTTTTTTTGGTTGGGGCAGGTGGCCCTGCTGCAGGGGAAGAGCCCTATTGGTAATGACCTGTGAGAATTCTAGACTGATGTCCAGTTAGGAAGATGGATCAGGTGAGCCCTTGCTCTGGGTTGGCTCCTGGCACTGTCCCTGATGGGCTGCAGCCATAATATTTGAGTAGAGTCTCTTTGGGCTGTTAAAGACTTGTCATCCTTTTTGCATCAACAGACTGGCCCTCTGAGAAGAGAAAGTAAGATTTTGGGTTTCTGACGTGATAGAAATAGCACTAGGCCAAACTCAGGGGGCCTGGTTTTAGTCTGACTTTCTTACTAGCCAAAGGGCTTTAGTGAAGTCAGTTTTCATCTATGTCTCAGTTTCCCTATCTGTACAATAAGCTTTTGGAACAAGTGCACCTCTATTTCCTTTCCAGCCCCCACTTTCTAGAGTTTATGAGTGCTCTAGCTTATAAAAGGAAAGAGAACTAAACTATATGCTAGGCATTGAGACAGACACTGTGGTCTCTTTGGATCTTTGAGAAATATCATTCTAGCCCAGCTGGCGTGGCTCAGTGGTTGAGCATCAACCTATGAACCAGGAGGTCACGGTTTGATTCTCAGTCAGGGCACATGCCTAGGTTGCAGGTTCGGTCCCCAGTGGGCGGTGTGCAGGACACAGCTGATCAATGGTTGATGTTTCTATCTCTCTCTCCCTCTCCCTTCCTCTCTGAAAGTGATCAATAAAAATATATTTTTAAAAAAGAAATATCATCCCAGTTTTTAAAAAAATTATCTTTTTTTGCTGAAAGTATTACAGATGTCCCCTTTATTTTTTTTACTGTTGATCCCCTCCACCCCCACACTTGCCCCTCCTAGACCTTCATCACACTATTGCCTGTGTCCATGAGCTATGCATATAAGTTCCCCGGTTAATTTCTCTCCACCCACCCCCATTCCAGTTTTGAAGGTGAACTAACTGAGGCTCAGAGAGGTTAAGCAACTTGTATAGTATCACACAGCTAATATATTAGTGAACAGATTTTTTGTTGTTGCAAGTGTCAGAAAATCCAAGTTAAGCTAGTTTAATAATAATAAAAAAAGATAACTTATTGGCTCTTACAATGAGAGGTTTCAAAGGGATGACTAGATCCAGGGGCTAGAAGATGTGATAAAAATCTGACTTCTTTTCATCTCTCAGCTCCTTTTTATTTTGTGCTGGTTTCATTCTTGGGTTTCATGTGATAACACCATGACTGCAGCAGCTCCAGCCCTCGGCAGTCACCACACTGTCCAGCACTCACAACCTGGGTAACCAACCACTCTGGTTTGTCTGGGATGGAGAGTGTTCCCTGGACATTAGATTTTAAATTTTAAAGTCAAGAAAGCCCCAAGCAAACTGTCAATTGTTGGTACCTGGTATGAGGTCAGCTTTAAGTTTAGCAGGATAAGCATGCTTATTTGAGTAGCTTTCACAAACTATTCTTACTTGTTCAGACCCACTGTCTTAGGCCAGCTCCCATCCCTGAACCAGTGTACATTGCCATGGAAATTCAGGTATGCTGATTGGCTCAGGCTTAGAGGGCCTGGACCACATGCATAGGAGGTGGGGGAGGGGAGGAGTCCTAAAAGAAAATAGGGGTTGTGGTTTGAAAAGGGAGTGAAGGGTCTTGTGGAGGTGAATAGAAATGACCTTTCTTCTGGTAAGTGGCAAGATCAAGTTTCAAATGCCTCCCCCTTCTTTTCCCCAAGAACCACAGGGAGGTGGATGACTCCAAAAGACACTGGGGCCCCTTGCCAGACAGGGTCAAGAAAGAACACAAGGCAGAGTTTGAGAATGGTGATTCTGACGCAAGAACTTTGGGAGTTCTTGGCTACATGGCCTTTGAATAGAGAACAGATCCATTCATTTCCTGGCTCCTACACTACAGTAAGATTTATGGAGGTGGGATGCTGCGGTGTGTTGGAGGTGCCTGGCTGGTTCTCACCATGAAAGCATGTTGGCAGTGAAACTGAGTAGGGCTGCACTCCGTGCACCCATTCTGCAACTGGGAGGTTCCTATTCAATGCCAAGGGCAGAGCCAAGCCTATTCTTGCAGAAATACAGTTTCCTCAAAGGGAGATGGACATCTGCCTGGGAGACTGATCCCCAAAGGATTTTAAAAGATGCCTTTTGTGCACTACCAGTGTGGAGTGCCCTGGCTGCTAATACCGTCCTTAATTAAAGCTTCCAGCAACACTCACTGGAGTGCTACTAGGCTAAAAGGAAAGATTATTTTTGGCTCTCATACTTCCTGTTTTAGGAGAAAATCCTGTTGCAGAAAGACCTACAAAGAAGGGAAAAACTGCTAACATAATGACATTGAAGACAGGAGAGAAATTTCACACTGAAATTTTTACTTCAAGTGAGAGAAAAAGTGTAAAAATAACGATAAGGGTGATGAAAGCAATGTGCTGTAATCAGGAAACAGAAATATGTTCTACTTACTAATGTTAGAGGTGTCTTATACAGTTTCAGAGCCAAGTTCATCTACCTGCATAAAGAAATTTTTTAGGAGTGTTACTAACAGGGCTGACTCTCCAGCAAAATGATTATTCTAGACTTGCCTTGTATTGGAACCCTTAGAAATTAGACCTGTCATTAAGTGACCTGTAATGAATTTCAATGTACATCTCTTATTTCTTGCGGGCCCAGCACCTGTTCTCTCTTCTGCAACAGGCCATACATACTGGTGGCCAACTTTGCCTGACACCAAAGAAAGCATGCAGAAAGCACAGGCAAAGATGTTGAGAGACACAGCTTTCAGGGTGTTATTTAAGCACCTGGATATGGATGTGCCTGAAGTGGATGGACTTTTCAGCTGTATGAGTCAATACCTTCCCTCTTTTGCTTAAGCCAATCTGATTTGGTCTTGAGTCACTTGCAAATAAGAGTCCTAATGAACTGATGATGAGCGTATAGTTAACCATATCATTTATTTGGGACTCTGTTGTCCAATTGGCTGACAATGTGCAACAAAGATAACAGTGAACTGAGCAGAAGGGAACTCTGAAGAGCCCAAAGCAGTGCCACAACATGTATGCTAAAGATTTTGTGATGGACTCCAAGGCAAGTCTTTTATTTAGGATTGCATGTAAAGTAGTTTTGCTATTTGGTTTTCAAACCTACAGCAGATAAAGAGCAAATTGTAAGGCAAGAAGGGAGCCACTCCAAGGCAGGAAGAGAGAAGTAAGGAGTAGCCCAACTACTGGAGTAGCCTAACATGGAAAGAGCCAGAGAAACCATAGGGGTCCCAAACTCAGCAAAGGTCAAAAAGGTCCTGTACTACATGAACATTCTTGGTAATCCCTGAGTTCATCAAGAAAAATTGCTGGCTATTTCACATTTTCTGTTTTAAAGGGTGAGAAGTCCACGTGGAAGCTAATAAACAAAATAAACTGATGAAGAAAATAGAAACAAAGGCATGGATACATGGAACAGTCTGACAGCATCAGAGGGGAGGGTGGAGTTGGAGACTGGATGAAAGAAGGTGAAGAGATTAGCCAAAGAACATATTTGCATAACCCATGGACACAGACAACAGTGTGGTGAGGACCAGAGGGAAGGGGGATGGAGGTTAGGTGAAAGGGGGCAAAGGAGGGGAAAATGGGGACATCGGTAATAGCATTAACAATAAAAATAAAGACAAAAAAGGTGAGAAGCCCATCATACATTTTAGAGAGAGTTCCTGATGTTCTCCTCTCTAAAAACAAATTTTGGTTGCAAAAAGGATGCATTTCTCTAACTGGCAAAACTCTTCACCAAGACTTATTTCCTGAAGGTAATGAATAGCCTAGAAATACTTTCATATTGATTTAGAAATAACAGTGTCTGAGACCTTTTACAGTTTACCACTAAGTGGGGCAGACTGTTTCTTGATTTTTCTCCACTTCAGTTTAACCACAAGATGGTTTGCTGCTGGGAGTGAGGGAGAGGGGACATGCTAACATGGTGACCAAGCCTGAGGAGGTCACACTCAAAGGGAGGAGCATACATGCCAGCTCTTTGAGCACTTTTTTGGGGTGCAATACTTGGGTTGATAAGTAGATGTTCTCTAGGGTCCCTGTTAACTCAAAGGATCTATAATTGTATACCTGGTTTAAATTTTTAAAATAGCCATTTAGTTTTAAGTAGTATCCCATTGGATAAGTCCATTTCCTCAAGTTTAGTTTTTTAAAATGCATGTGATACCCTGACATTCTTTTAATAAGTCATTTTAGCCATAGATAATGGTTTTGAGGAAGTGCCAGACAGTTTTTCAGAATGGCCACACCATCTTACATCCCCACCAGCGGTGTCTGAGAGCTCCAATTTCTCTGCAGCTTCACCAACACTTGTGATTGACTCTTTGATCCCAGTCATCCCAGTGGAGGTGAAGTGACAGCTCCTTGTTGTTTCCATTTTCATTTCCTTGCTGGTCAGTGATTTTAAAGACCTTTTCATGTGCTTACTGGTCATTTGCATGTCTTCTCTGAAGAAATGCCTGGTCAGTTCATTTGCACATTTTTAATTGATTTATTTATTACTTTGTTATTGAGTTTTAGGAGTTCTTTATATATTCTGGATACAACTTCTTAATCAGATATATAATTTGCAAACACATATTTTTCCCATTCTGTGGGTTGTCTTTACACTTTCTTGATGGTGTTTTTTTGAAGCACTCCATGACATTTTGTAGCTTCCATGACCTCAGAATTTTATTTATCTATCTGTCTATTCATTCATTCAACAATTCACTGAGGTGATGAGCCCAGTCTTGATTGATTTACTTTCTTGGCTTGTGAGCAGGAGGATGTCCTGTGGTGTGAACCCAACTTTTCTTGATGTTGGGTGGAGAAGCTTTGACCTTGAAAGTGTCCCTAAATAAATTCCATGGAAAAACAATTGTGGATCAGGCATGTCTATACCAAGAGAACACAATGCTAATGTTTTCCCCTTAAGGAGTGGGTGACGGTGGGGAGATGCAGTAAGATATGCTTGGACATGCCAGATTCTGACTCACAGAGACCATAGCTTGCCTGGTGCCCCATGGGTGGTCAGTGGAGACACATGCAGATCAGAGGGCTGGCTCTGGCTCCTGGCTTCCTGTGCGATCTCTCCAGGAACATCTGCTTTATGGGAAGAAGCAGATCAAATGGCTTAAGAAAAGATCAGGGTCAGATGGGAAAAAAATGAAATTGCTTAAGCCTAGGCTTAAATTCATTTCCCTAAAACGGCACATGGTATACTTAATAGCATTTTTTAGGGAAATGTAATTCCTGGACAATGGTATGATGGTGTGGAGTGTTCTCCTGAGTCAAGATGGGTTGTGTGGCTTGAAATAAAGGCAGAATCTTCAGATCAGGCCTAGTGAATGGGCAAGTTGTTGGCTGTGTTTTATGATTCATGATCTTGCTTCAGGTCTGAGTGATTCTTTTTGATTTGCAGACCTGCAGACAGAGCACATGTCATGAAATTGAGCTTCACTCCTACCGTTACTAGTAGTATTTTGGATTACACAGCTAAAATTTCCAAAACTGGAAATTTTCCTTTCTCAGCTTTTATCCTCTTTACTATTCTAGATACAACAAGTTTCTAATTTTTATATGGGAAGTAGTAGAGGCAATATTCATTTTTCCTCAGAGATGTTCTCTAAAAATACCATGGAATCTGGGATGTAGGTGCATTTTTATTTATAGTTTTTTCTGGTTAAGTGTTGTTGTTAATTTTATGTGTGCATAGGGTCCATGGCTAGAGCATATTGTCTTGGGAACAAGGACCAGATCTTTTAGCTTTATTTTATGCATAACTTTCACATGACCTCAGTGCCTTGTAGACTGATTGTTAGAAGGTTCAATTTGGATTAAGATTTTTCTCACTCAACCAGCAAGACTCAGTGGTTGAGTGTCAACCTATGAACCAGGAGGTCATAATATGATTCCTGGTCAGGACACATGACCGGGTTGTGGGCATGTGTCCCAATGTGGGGCATACAGGAGGCAGCCAATCAAAGATTCTCGACACATGACCGAATTGTGGGCATGCGTCCCAATGTGGGGCATACAGGAGGCAGCCAATCAAGGATTCTCTCTCATCATTGTTGTTTCTATTTCTCTCTCCCTCCCTCTCTGAAATCAATCCTATCTAGTAAAAGACAAAAAGGGTAATTGACCATACCTTCACTACACTTCCCATTGGCTAATCAGGGTGATATGCAAATTAACCGCAAACAAAGATGGCGGTTAATTTGCATAGTAGGCTCCAAGCGGTGGAGCGAAGCCAAATGGCCCCAAAGCCGGCCGAGCAGCGAGGCCTCATGGCCCGGGATCAGCGGAGCTGCGAGGCCTCCCGGCCCTGGGATCAGCAGAGCCGTGAGGCCTGACGGCTGTGGAAGGGGCTCTGGCCAGAGCCCAGCCAGAGCGAAGGCCTGGGTCCCGGGTGCCAGAGGAAAACTGGTGCCCGCACCCAAGGGAAGGGAAGGCCTATTGCATGAATCTCTTCATAAGCCGGCCAAGCAGCGAGGCCTCCCGGACCCGGGATCAGCAGAGCCTCGAGGCCTGACTGCTGTGGGGGAGGGGGGTGGGGCTCTGGCCGGAGCCCAGCCAGAGCAAAGGCCTGGGTCCCAGGTGCCAGAGGAAAACTGGTGCCAGCAGCCAGAGGAAGGGAAGGCCTATTGCACGAATCTCTTCGTGCAACAGGCCTCTAGTTATATATATTTGAGAATGAATTATGTTTTTTAAAAAAAGGTTTTCTGTTTCCAGTGTCATATTGAGGTACATGGGTGAAGGAACCATTTATTTCTATTGACCCCACTTATTTAATTATGTACAAATATTCATTAATTTGTTTAACAGAGATTGAGGCCCTGACGAACCAGGTGTACAGTTGAAAGCTGGGGAGAGCAGTTGTTTCCAGTGTCATATTGAGGTACATGAGTGAGAGAAGTAGTTGGAACCATTTATTTCTATTGACCCCACTCATTTAATTATGTACAAATATTAATTAATTTGTTTAACAGAGATTGAGGCCCCGACGAACCAGGTGTACAGTTGAAAGCTGGGGAGAGCAGTGAGCAAGGCAGACACGAAAAAAATGTGTGTAGTAATTTACCCTCACAGGATTTAAGTTCTAGTTAATGTCATATGAACAATGAGATTCATATAATATTAAGAATCTTTTAGATGTACAGTTGTAAGACACCCTCAAATTTTTATTATATTTTGACTCTAATATATGCTTCTCCTTTTTATATTGCTTACCTTTGGGTCTGTAAATTATACCTCACTCAATATTCAATCCAAATATTTTGATGCATTTCTGACATTTAAATAAAATTTAGGATTTTCATAAAGAGGTAAGATAGGCTGTCAAAATTTTTTCTATTGAATTTTATTGGGATACTACAATGGTAGGTAATTACCAGACTGTCTTATTTAAAACACGGAGGATATTCTTTTACTTTTTTTTAGAGCTTCCTGTAAAAGTCAAGAATGCTATGCAAACTTTACTTTCATGGGTCTGTTCACTGCCAGAGGAAAGAGGTCCAAAGGGAAACATAATCTGTAGCAGGAAGAACACCATGGAGATTAAAAAAAACAAGTTTCAAGACACTTAAAAAGAAGGAATAGGTCCTAGCCTGCCGAACAGCTCTGCCGGAAGACCGGAAAACACCAAGGGTTAGCATAGCCGAAAATACATATAAACATATTTTAGTTTTGAGAAATGGCTCATAGGAGATTTAATGGCTGTGAAAAGCCCCCTTTCATTTCACATAGGAAGGGGACTTAAAATAGCCCGTTTAGAGCACTGGGAAATCCCATCCCCACGGGTCTCAGTTTACTTGAGCTCAACTAGCAGTTGCAGAGAACCTGCTTTGTGGAGGCACAGTGCTGTGGATGCGACAGGAAGCAGGAAGCGCAGACCCCAGCCTGGAGTGTCTTTCAGTCCATTGTGGAAGCAGATGTCTAAGCAGGAAATGTCTTGACACTGTGAAAGACCTGTGATGTAGGCAAGCCCATGGGTGGCTTGGATGGTAGACATGGAGCCTGGGAAGGGGTGGGAAGGTGGTATCATAGACAAATTTCTAGAGCAGGCAATGCCTGAGCTGAGTCTCCAAAGAGTGGGTATTGAGTGGGCTTATGCCACTGAAGTAGTATTTTGATTGTAAAACTTCCATGAAATAATACACATAATGTTGAAACTTTAAACGTTGACTACTAAAGGCAGTAATCACATCCCAGGTCTGCTGACATCTCTCTTGCCAAAGAGCAGAAGCAAAACCATCGAAAAATGTGTGTAGTAATTTACCTGCAAATATGTTCACATAGACTCTACCAATTGGACTGCCTGAGTAGCATGTTCTCTCCAGATGAGGGTCTGGTAATGGAAAAACTACGGTAGTTTCCCAACCAAAGAGTCCTGTTTCCAGGGCTCTTTCTTGTTGCCAAGTGGCTAGAATCATCCTAGCTCTAAAAAAAGTAGAAGAATATCCTCCATATTTTTAAATCCTATCAGACTGTCATGGGATGTATTTCTGGGTGAGAGTAACTGCACTTTTGACTTTCTTCACTGTATCAGGTTCACAACATTCCCATGGGGTTAAATTAGGATAGCGGTGACAATGGATGGTGATTCTGTTAACCCTTTCTCAAACGGTATTAATCCCTCAAGCCTCATCAAGAGGCACCAGCTTGTTTCATTCATAAACTCTGTTGCTGATAAGATGAATTAATTGCTTTCCATTCTAAGAAAACCAAATAAATCATGTCTAATTCAACAGTGGCAAAAACTCATGACCTCTTCCTGGTTGGAATACTTCCCTTTCAGAAAAATGCGTTAGTGGCACACAATAGTTTTGGGAATAGGAAGTAAGGGTCTCTTGATTCTCTGAAAGGGTATCTGTTCTGAGAAATGCTCAAGCAATAATTGAATTTCTGAACAAGTCTCTTTCACAACATTTAAACAACTTAAGAATTTGGGGATTTTCTTAATAATGCTCTTATATAATAGAAGATTCTCTATTCACACTTCTCCTCTCCATCCTTTCATTTCTTCCAAAGAAGGGATCAGGGAATAACCAAGAAAGAAGCTTTCCCATCACCATAGAGCATATTGGACTGCCTTTCATTCAGCCATTCGAGTTCTTATACATTTTGGATGCACCAGTCTTGGGGCAATGGTATGGTTTGGAACGTGTTTCAGCCCCATTGGAATCTTCATCAGACCCACTCCAAATAAATGCACAATCTAAATAAAAACTGAGTACTTGCTACCCACACACAGCTTTAAAAGGAGAATCCTCATTACCATAGAACCCATCCTTTATGTGCCAGTCAGCTCTAGAAATCCTAGCACACATTTGCAGGGAGCAGCTGTGCCCTATGTCTTTGGAGTTTAGGGCAGGTGCAGTGACTTGAATAACAGACAACTGTTTTTAATCAGCCTGGCATGATGCTTTAATTTCATACATTGCCAGGGTTCCTTTAGAGTTGTCTAAATCCTATTAGACTGTCATGGGATGTATTTCTGGTATTATTTTTTCAATTTTACTTATTTTGAGAGAGTTGGCACAGGACCCAAGTGGAGACATATGGGTCCAATTCATAATCCTACTGTTCTTACTCAGCTCATCAGGGTTTGCATAAACCAGCTCTTGCTTCCTGTTCCCGTAGGATGACAATGTTGAGCAGTTTGTAGATATGGCTTGGACACGATGAGGGGAAATCCCATTCACATCTTTTAGACAACTTCCTATAACCATTAGCAGGCAGAATTAGAGGTCAATGTCATTGCCATTTCAGTCCCTATGGCTTTGCTGCACACTCAAACATAACTAAGAATCACTTCTTCATTATCTCTAACTGAAAAGTAATTAGCTTTTTTCTCACTGGGTGTTATGAATGGAATGTTTGTGTGTCTTTCCCCCTTCCTGAAATTCATATGTTGAAGCCCTAACCTCTAAAGTGATCATATATGGAGGTGGGGCCTTTGGGAAGTAAGTAGGTTCATGAGGTGGGACCTAATGATTGAATTTGTGTTCTTGTAAGAGTAAGAGACCAGAACTGTCTTTCTACCATGTGAGGATATGGTAAGAAGGCAGCCATCTGCAAGTCAGAAAGAGGGCCTCACCAAGCAATGGATTTGCTGGAACATTGATCTTATACTTCTCAGCCTTCAGAACTCTGAGAAAATAAATTTGTTATTTAAGTCACCCAGTTTATGGTATTTTGACTTTCTTTATTCAGTGACCTGTATCAGGTTCACAACATTACCCTGGGATTAAATGAGGATAGTTGTGAAAATGGATGGTGACTCCATTAACCCTTTCTCAGATGGTATTAATCTCTCAAGCCTCATCAAGATACACCAGCTTGTTTCATTCATAAACTCTGTTGCTGATAAGATGAATTAGCTGCTTTGCATTCTCAGGAAATAGAGCAAACTGAGACAAGCTGCATTACTATTAGCACTTCATTGTAGGACCCCATTGGAAGACCCAATGCATGATATAGTACAAAATGCAAGACCTAAACTTCTCAATCAAGGAGCTTATAATATTTATTCATAATACATATATAACAACTTAATGAGTAAAATTCATTTCCTATGTTATATAAAAATTTAATTTTAGAATTGTAAAAAGTTGATTTACTTACTGTCTACTTTTTTAAAATATATATTTTATTACTTTTTTACAGAGAGGAAGGGAGAGGGATAGAAAGTTAGAAACATCGATGAGAGAGAAACATCCATCAGCTGCCTCCTGCAACACCCCCTACTGGGGATGTGCCCGCAACCAAGGTACATGCCCTGGACCGGAATCAAACCTGGGACCCTTCAGTCCGCAGGCCGTTGCTCTATCCACTGAGCCAAACCGGTTAGGGCTACTGTCTACTTTTTAACTTGTTGTTCATGTATTACTGCATGGATTATAATGGTATCAAAATATTTCAGTAAGCTTCTCATTCTCCTTCCTTAAAAAAAGAAACATCTACACGGAAATAAAAGCATATTTGTTCCATCCAATTTTTACTATTTTAAGGTTTTAAATCTGTCTTCACGAGTTGAAATTGCCAAATAAATTGTTTCAGAATAGACTGAAAAATCACCCGCAGTTGCCTTTGTATTTTATATGCATTTTCTGAAAAACTATAGGGACACATTATCGTAGTACAATCTTGTTTTCATTTTACTCAGTATTGCAGCAAGATGATACTGTTGTTCCCAGTCAGTTGGGGAGTATAGTATACACTGGACATGTAATTTAAGATTTTTCTTACAAACCATTAAGCTCTGGTTCGAGCTGTCACAGGAAGGCCAGGCGGGAAATATTACACAGTAGCTCTGTCTCTCCAAATGGAAAAGTACACGAAGTCTCAATACGTGCTACTGCAATAGCTTTCTGGCTCTGGTTCAGAAAGCACGCTTGCTAGCCTCCCCGGTGCCTCTTCTCAGATATTAAAATGGAGCCTCTACATGTTGACACGGTTCCTTTGGCTCATTTGCATTGACAGTTCTGCCAGTGATGACTTGTCCTCATGAGAGCTGTGAAAAGTGACACTTAGACTTTTACCATGTAAGTGATCTTTTTTCAACTTAATTATGCCAATAGATCTTTTCTGTAAATTAATGGCTAAGATAAAACCTGGGCAGATTTGAGTTTCCATAGTCATTCAGTCATTCATTTGCTCAGTTGTTGACTTAATTCGTTCAGACATATATTATTGAATGGCTATCTGGTGCCTGGCACTGTGTTAAGCACAGGAGAGGATAGTACAGCAAAAAAGAATTCTGACAAAGATCTTGGGAGCATCCTCTTACTATTTGGGTGGCCTGACCTTGTGACTTGGTGCCCTGGCTATGGGAAAATCACACATTCCCAGATGTCGCCATGTGATTTACTTTAACCCGTAAAATGGACAACAGTGACACACATCATTTTTATCTGGTAGCTTTAAGAACCATGTCTTGGTCAGCCATCTCTTCTTCTATCTTCTCTCTTTTATGGGCCCAGCAATGTCCCCAACATGGGCTGCTCCTTCCAGTTAGGTCCAGGAGTGAGGGCAGGGAGGAGCAGATGGGAGCTGACACCTGATGGCTAAGGGATCATTCTTGAGATTTAGGGTTCATTTGTTACCACAGTATCACATAGCCCATCCTGACCTATGCAGTGTGTTGCTACTGCAGGTGCACACAATAGCTACAGTACTACTGAAGTCTGAAATGTCACTTCCTGATATACTTCTGCCCTATTCAGAACTCATCAGAACCTGCGTCATCCATTCAGCCAGGTTCTCTGCTTTTTGAAACTTTCCCAAGTGAGACGTGTCTCCCGCATGCTTCCATGACTCACACATGGTTGCTGCTGCTCCTAGGGAGGAACTGGGAATATGGGAGGGGAAGGGGCCGCAGGGAGTGCTGGGAAAGTTAGAGTGGAGCGAGGAAGAACTAAGGGAGTTGCTTCAGAGGCTGCATCTGCAGGGACTTCTGTTCAAGTCTTGCCCCAGATGTCACAGCCCACAGCTGCTTCCAATCATTAGATGCACGCATTTCCTGTCTAAACCAAATAATAAAAAAGAAGAGACACACACCACCAGAAGCCTCATCTCCTTTTCCCCTCCCCTGCAAATCTCCAGGTTTATATTTCTGGATTTAAAAAACACATTTGAAAAGATGTTATTTTTCAGTTTGGAAAAACAAAATGCTTTTGAGAAATTATTTTATTTTCTGCAAAAAGAGCTCCTTCTGGACTTAGAAGTGACTCCCGAATTCGTAGTTAATTGTTCCATCAGTAGAGGGTGTTGGCCTCAGGATTCACTGCTAATGCCTGAGCTGCGCTCTGACCTGGTCTCCAGGGGGAGGGAGGGACTGGGGAGTACTGGAGGGAAGCGGGAAGCCTGTGGTCAAGGCTCTCTGGGTTTAACCTCAACTTATCCTTTAGCCCATTTATTTGGTGAAAACAGTATTAATTCAATCATTTTACAAATATTCACGAAGCACCTATTATGTGCCAAGCTCTTTCTAGAAGCTGGATATAGTGGATTTTCTGATTTCTCTCTTGCTTTCCAATGAACACACAAAGCACACCACCACTTTAAAAAACAAACATGCTCTCATCAGAATTATATTGAGGAACCTTAAGAATCCAATTCATCTTTAGATGATCACTGACCTGCTTCAGATGGTGAGTTTTCAAGGATATGGATTCTGGTCCTGAACCTCGCACACACAAAGTTTACTGCGGAGTGTGTCAGCAGCAAAGTCTATGAGAATGTGAGGGATGCAGGGTTGAACGGAGGAAGAAGCTGGGCTGTGATACAGCAGCTATGGAGGCTCAGTGAACCTCACTGAACTGAGGAGCTGAGATGGGTCTTCGTTATTCCATTTTGGGCTGAGAGGGCTTCTATTCTCCTCCTTCCCAATATCTACCAATGGTTGGATGTGGGCAGCTCACGGGAGGAGAATGGAGCCTAGGGAGAGGCTCCCTTTCACTGAAGGGCAATTCCAAAGTTCCCCGGGGGTCAGCAGCCTTCACTGGCAGGTGAGTGTCCCCATCCCTAGGGCACCCTGTGCAGCCCACCATAGCAACCACTACAGATGGGAGTAAGGCAGGACCACCCCTTACCACTGTTTTCCATAAAGGATCTGTGTGAGTTAAACTTCTGAGTTAGTAGAGCTTGTTTGTCTTCAACCCTCACATTCTCACTCTATAACTTTCCTTGGTGTTCTCATTTTACTCACTAACAAACCAGTGGTCAGATAAAAAATTTAAAAAATGTATATATTGGTTTTTAAAATTGCTCAGAGGAGGATACTCTCATCCTGGGGGAATGTGCCTGTACCAATGTTTCAAAGAGACAATGTTTATGTCTAGATTGCACTTTAGAAATTATAAAACCCATGTGCGTTATCACAGACACAGCACTGAGACAGGAAGAAATGAAAGGCCATGTCCAAGGTGCACCAAGTGCTGCACGCAGGGTTTGAAACCAACCTGAGCTCTTTCCACTACAGCAAGTAGCCTCTAAATTCCAAGCACTCAGCAGGTGGGCAGGGGAGAGGTTTCAGGGGCAGGATACCATTTCTGTCTAGCCCAACCTTGATCTTGTTTTTAAGTTGTGATATTACTGAGGAACAAGGCCACTATCTAAGTTAAGTGGGTTTGCTTTCTTCTTCCTTATTCTTTGGGAATGAATGTCCACATTTGATTTTTACTAACACTATGAATTTTGGGCCATTGAAAAGAAAGTTTGCATTGATGAAATGATTAGATTGATCCATTTAAAAAAAATGCATTGATTAAAGATTATGTGCCAAGAGAATGCCAAGAACCGAATAAAAAAAGTACTATGTTTTACCTCTTCCACTTGAAGTTTTCATTCAGTGGTCTGTTTCACAAAATTATAGAAGAAAACTGGCAGCATCGAACAGCCTTATAATTAGAAATTACTTGAGAACACATCTCATTGTTTTCAGTTTCCTTCTCTGAAGGATTTGGACAAGGGGATAAGATTGAGTAGACAGAAACGGGCACATCTGAATATCTTAAATTCGGTTTGCCATGAAATCCAATCTCTTAAAACATGTAGGCAGCTGAAAATGTTCTAAACGCATATATGTCACATGGGATTTTAGATGAATTTCAGCAGAACTTGATATGTGCAAAGGGATATCTATGGGACACAGAATAACCAGTTACTAGTTTAGGTGTTTTTTCTTATGTACAATGGGGTTGACCATTTATAGACTGACACTATATCCAATCAAAATGAAAACAGAATCAAAATTAAAATATTAACAATAATTTTTTTGTGTCTCATCATTGTTAGCAAATCTTGTCACATTGAATTAATCCTAGGAATGGGAACTTCTTCTAGTAAGTGCTTTTCTTGGGAACTTTGCTGGTAAAAAGGGCTTCAAAGGGGCCGAATCACCTCTATAGCAGCAGGATTGGTGGCGTTATGTGTTTATTAGAGAAGAAATATCAACACACCAATGGGTTTACATGGTCGTCTCAGTGCCGAGGAGATGTGTTTTGTAACCCAAGAACATGCCAAGGATGGAGGATTTAGAGCCATTAATATAATATCCTCAGTTTATTGGTGAGGAAACTCAGAGGCAGAAAAGTCAGCTTCCCTGGTAGCTTCCCCATAGCTGACTGACTGGTACAGAGCTGGAATAGAATTCAGGATCCTGAAATCCTGACAGTTACTCCTCTAGTGTTTTTTTCTCATATCCACTGTGCACACACTGGTCTTTGAGAAAAACAAGAAAAATGGAGAATTAAGTTAGCCTAGGAAAAACTGATAAAGGAATTCCTTCTCCATGTAACTATGACAAAGATGATTTATATATTATATGTATATATAATTTACTGATGTATTGTGAAGTTATTTGCTTGATGAGGAAATCTTGAAAATTCAAATGATGAAGAATGTTTTGCACAGAAAATCAGCAAATTATCAAGGCCTGAAATCCCTCTTTTATCCTTCTTTTACGTCATCTCAGAATGCTTGGCTTTGATGTTCGGAGATGGTACTGCATGTTTAGACTGCTGCATGATGGTATTTGGATCCTCTGATATTTAAACTTGACCAAATACAGCTAGATTTTATTCCTGAGGATTAGATATTGACCCACAAAAGCATCCTGACCATGTAAACGACATTTTGCCCACAATTTAACCAGAATTAAGTTCGTTCTTTCTAATTGAATGTGCTAATATAGTTATACAGCTGGCTTGAAATTGATGACAGGACTGCCATGTCCCGTTCCTCTAAATTTTCAAGGGTCTATAATATGATCTTACCAACTGCACAGCTGAACAACAGTGAATTAAGCTAGAATTTAAAGAATTTGTTAGGAAACTTTCTTGGGGGGAATTATGTTTTCTGAGAGATAGAAGTAATCTCTATGTCTTCACATTTATTTTGTAATTGAGACTACAGAGAGAGGTGGTTTTAATGAATGAGATCAATGATACCATCTCACCTATTTATTCCCTAGATTCAGTTTCTTATTGTGTCAGTCTAGAAATGTAGATGAGCTCTTTTGAGTGATAGAGCCTCAAGACATTTTCTCCATCATAATATAGATATATTCTGTATATAAGAAAAACACTATAATTAGGAGTTGATTAAATTGTTTACTTTGACTACTTCTATTATCTTTATTGCTTCTACATGTCAGCCTGTCTTTCCTCTTAGGGTCTTGAGGGCAGACCCATGTATGTGTAAATCTTTGTCTAGGCTCTGCTGTAGCAGAATGTGGAAATGGTTGATCACCAAGTCTTCCTGATCATCTTTATGATGCATTTGCACAGGATTTAAATTTTATTTCTAACTGTGAGTTAAGATACTTAACCATAAATTTTGACTCATTTCATATTTAATTAACATTTGGTTTTTAATTTATTCCAGTAGAGAGCTTATATGCAGATACCTAATTATTTACATAAAGGACTTTAGAGTGTGAAATATCAAAGTTTACAGGTTTTCTAGTAAAAAGAAAAAAAGATTCTAACGATCTTATTAACCTTACAGCAAATCTGAGCAAAGAGAGCAGCCAGTTGTCAGAAGTTCCTGCAGCAGAATCTCTCAAACTTCTCGTTTTCAGGAATTCATAAATGAAACTATTACATGAAGAACAAAAGCATTAAAACATAGGTCAAAATATTAAGAGAATGAAATATATGAGAAAAACCTCTCAGCAATTAAAGCTATAATTGCAATTTCTCAGGAAATGAATTCCAATCTTTAAAACAGGAACACCATGGTCTCAAATTGCTTATATTTATATTAGAAATTAATGCTGAGAAAGGAAGATTGACTTTACAAATTAATTATCATAAAAAACTACACAGTGTTTTCAACTTTACCCTCAGCTTCTTCAAGGATAGTTTCTGAATTCTCTCACCTTGATAAATATATTTTTCTATTTTTATCTTTTTTAGAATAATAATAAAATTATAATTACAAAGTAAGTTTAGAACCCTAATCACTCTTTTAAAAATCTAGAACTGTGTAGCTTGTTAAATATAGCCTTAGTCTACTTAATGCTCTATTATCTCATTTATTTTATTTTTTATACTTTAGATAGAAAACATTTATTGTGGAATATGTCCTTCTATCATTTATAACTGATTAAATGCACTGCCTGAGGTTATTACTCTAAAAATTGAGCATCTGAGCCTTGATCAAAGCCCAGAAATACAAGAAAACATGCAAAATATCTGATCAAAATGGCTTCACATGCTAATTTATTTCTCTGTGATAGCTATTTGTCGTAAAACTAACCAGAAAAAAATTCAATATTTATTTTTCTTCTTATAAAGAATTTATTTTTTTAACCTTAAATTTTAAGGTAAAAAAAATTTTGTAACTCAGCATTTTTATCATAAGAATATCAATTCATTATACAAACACAGGCTGTCATGTATTAAGGATTTCCTGTAAAAGAAAACATCATATAAAAGATGATCTTTAATGTTAGAGACAGTGTGATAATGGAAAAAAATAATTGACCACCATTGACCCTGGGAGGCTCTTAAACTCTCAGAGTATCAGTTTCATCTTCTGACAAAATGGGGATTTCCATAAAAAGGGACCTTTGAAGATTGGTCCATGAAACATAGCTGCGTACTTAGTAACTATTAGTTTCCATCCTCTTCTTTAAGCTTCTCATCTCTATTGCTCTTATTTAACTTGTTGTGCTGTATCTGGGAAGTTCCCAGAAAAAGCATATAGTAATTTTGCTGAAGGCAGTTGCTCTTTTTAAGGCCACCAGTCTGTTTTTGATAAAATGGACAAAAGAACCAAGTCAATACCCAAGCATTGGGGTTAGTGATGTTTATCCTATATAATAAAAGGCTAATATGCAAATCTATCGAATGGCAGAATGACTGGTTGCTATGACATGCACTGACCACCAGGGGGCAGATGCTCAACACAGGAGCTGCCCCCTGGTGGTCAGTGGGCTCCCACAGGGGGAGTGCTGTTCAGTCAGAAGCCGGGCTCATGGCTGGCTCCAAGCATTGGGGTTAGTGATGTTTATCCTATGTAATAAAAGGCTAATATGCAAATCTATCGAATGGCAGAATGACTGGTTGCTATGACATGCACTGACCACCAGGGGGCAGATGCTCAACACAGGAGCTGCCCCCTGGTGGTCAGTGGGCTCCCACAGGGGGAGTGCTGTTCAGTCAGAAGCCGGGCTCATGGCTGGCGAGCGCAGCGGCAGTGTGGGAGCTTCTCCCGCCCCCGAGGCAGTGCTAAGGATGTCTGACTGATGGCTTCTGGACTGCGAGAGGGTGCAGGCCAAGCTGAGGGACCATCCCCTCCCCCGCCCCCCCCGCCCCTGAGTGCATGAATTTCTTGCTCTGGGTCTCTAGTAGAAAATAACAAGCAAAGACTGAGAAGTAAAATTGTGAACACTGCCTGTACCAACCAGAGAAGCCATTGCTGCTGAGGGCCTAGTAGCAGTTAGACTCGCTGGTTCCTAGGTAGGCTACTCATGTTGACTATTATGCTAAGTGAAATAAGCCAGTCAGAGAAAGATAAGTATCACATAATCTCACTCATATGTGGAATCGAATGCAAAAAATAAACTGATGAACAAAATAGATCCAGAGACATAGAAGCATGGAACAGACTGTTGAATCTCAGAGGGAAGGTGGGTGTGGGTGGGTGGGTAGGAAAAGATCAACCAAAGAACTTGTATACATATATGCATAGCCCATGGACACAGACAATAGTTATGTGGTAAAGGCCTGAAGCAAAGGGTGGAGCAAGCTAGAAGCATATGAAATACTTTCAACAAAAAAGGTTTTTTTTTTAAAGACATGATTGAAAAGCAAAGTAGAGATTCAGTTTATATTAGGTTAAAAAATATGAAAACTTTGTGAACATATTATTTTAGGAGAATGGTAAGCTAGTGGAAAGCATGATATGATAAACATAAAACTCAAAATAGATTGGTATGTTGAGAGGGATAAAAAGAAACATAGATTGATTACTAAATATATTTTTCTTTAAAATTTTGTGGTATATACATTATACAGGGTAGGGCAAGAGTAGGTTTATAGGTATGAGAGGGATTTTCATTATTTCCATCAGAAAATTGCATTATAGAACCTGAATAAATCCTTTGTCCTTCCAACCAATCAGTCTCCTTATACAGTCACTTTAACATTCAATTTTATTGAGATATAATTGATATATTACATTGTATAAGTTTAAGGTGTACAACCTGTTGATTTCATACATTTAAATGTTGCAAGAGAATGGCCACCACCATATAATTACCATTTCATTTCAGTGGTAAGAACATTTCAGATCTACTCTCTTAGCAATGTTCAAGTATGTGATATACTATTATTACCTACTTGTAGCCCAGCGCACAAAATTAATGCACGGGTGGGGTCCCTAGTCCCTGCCTCCCCACCTCCTCCTTCCCTCGCTGCCTGCACACCACCACCATGTGGTTCCCCATCTCCCTGCCTCTTGCCTCCTGCCTCCCTGCCACCTCCCTCCTCCTTCCCTTGCCACCCACTTCCACTGCCACCCACTCCTGGTTCCCCGTCCCAGCTCGGAGCCCTGATCAGGTGATTGGGACCTGCTGGCTGGGGGGAGGGGCCAACTGCCACTGCAGCAGGAGGGCAGCAGGCCAATTGGGGCCTGCTGGCCAGGGGGAGGGACAGGGGGAGGGACCCGTGAGGTTGGCCACTGGCCCCAAGGAGGGAGCCAGCCCTCAGCCCCTCCTGAGAAAGGGGCCACATCTGCCACCACCCACCCCCTGGTTCCCCTTCCCAGCCTGGGGGGCCTGGCCCCAATCAGGCGATTGGGGCCTGCCAGCTGGGGGGAGGGACTGGGATGTTGGCCTGCAGTCCCCATTGGCGATCGGGAGCTGCGGGCTGGGGGAAGCTCCTGCATTGAGCGTCTGCTCCCTGGTGGTCAGTGTGCGTCATAGTGACCAGTTGTTCAGGTCATTACAGTCGTTCCATCATAGACTTTTATATATATAGATTGTCTCCAGAAATTGTTAATCATTCAATTGGAAGTTTTTACTCTTTGATCAATATCTCATTTCCCACACCCCTCAGCTACTGAAAACCACCACTTCTAGTCTCTGTTTCTCTTAGTTTGGGCTTTTTCAGATTCCACATGTAAATGATATCATACAGCACTTATTTTTCTTTGTCTGACATTTCACTTGACAGATATAGCCATTTTTAAGGACAAATTCCAGTAGCCAAAAGTTATTAAATAAAAATTAAATGTTTTACTGGAGCTCTTTAAAAAAATTAAAGGGAATCCAGATTATAACTAAGAAGAAAAAATTTCCTTCCTTGCCTCCTCTAGTGTCTCACAACCTTTGACATATAACTGGCCAACTGTGCCCCATAACCACAAGGTCCCCCTAAGAGATCAGATCCTATATTGATATTTCCTTTTACCCTATTTCTCCTCTCTACTAGTATATTGAGAAATAGACTAGCTACATAAAATGTGCTTTGTGTACCTTCCTCTTTTTCTACTTGCTGGTATAGTTTGTGTAAGATTGAGATTTTCTGTTCTCTGTTTAAAAAATTCTTCTCTGAAACCTCCTTCTAGGAGTTGGTTTCTGACCACCAATCCAATTTATTTGATCGTTTCTGGTTTCTTTGGGTTTTCTATTTATTATTAAATCAATTGTGATCATTAATATTTTATTTTTTTGTATTTTATTTAAGATTTGTAAAGCACTATAGTTTTTTATAATAATTCAATTATTTTAAAATTGTCTATTGTGTCTGAGCTTTGACCCATTTTTCATTCCAATATTGTTTGTCTCTTTCCCAGAGGTTTTCTTATTTTATATCTTTCAAAAAATGTTCCTAGTTTTAAATAAATATGATTTCTTTGTTTACTTTCTATTTCATTTATTTTTGCTATATTGTGTTTATTTCCTCTACTCTAGTTTGCTGTTCTCTTTTTAGTTTTTTGATTCAAATATTTAGGTCAATGATCTTCAAAACTTAAAAAAAATCTATATAGAAAAAATTTCTGAGTTCTGTTTTTAAATTAGGATTGGTCAGAGATATTTTTCATTAATTCAAGCATATTTTAAACAGATGTGGCAGGGAGATAGGGAAATATCAACCAGTATTACAGAATATTAGAAATTGTACTGCCTTTTTATAGTGGATTAGAAATAAAAACAAACTCTGCAAAAAAACAAGTTAAATAAAATTTATCTTTTTATCTCATATAATAAAAGGCTAATATGCAAATTGACCAAATGGTGGAATGACCAGTGGAACGACCAGTTGCTATGACTCACACTAACCACAAGGGAGCAGATGCTCAACACAGGAACTGCCTCCAGCCCGCAGACCCCAGGCCAGCCAAGGCGGGTGCCAAAGGAGGCCCCCCTGATTGTTCCTCCAGTTGCCCTGTAGAGGGAGGTGACCTGCAGTGGTGGTGGAGGCGGGCCCAGCGAGTGGGCGGTGCCAGACTGGTCAAGGTGGGTGCCAGTGGGGGCCCCCGCGATTGCCCCTCCAATCACCCCACAGATCGGCCCTGATCAGCCAGGACAAGGGACCCTACCCATGCATGAATTTTGTGCACTGGACCTCTAGTATATAATATCAGTGGAGAAAGAACTTTGAATCAAGAGAGGCAGGAAAACTCAACAGAGGAATCTATTCCATAGTATAAACACTGGGGTATAATCAGATTGAATACTACTTGGGAACTTGGTCTTAGTTGCTTAGCTAGGTATGCAGCTGTTTAAGTCACTAAGTCATGAATTCAGCTTCTCTGACATAATGTCAGACACCTTACAGCATAACATCTACACTAATAAAAGACAAACATGCAAATTGACCGTACCTTCGCTACGCCTTAAGCCACTCCCCCCAGCCAATCAGAGCGACTATATACAAATTAACCCAACCAAGATGGCAACCAGTAGCCACGGAGCTGGAGCAAGCAGGAGGCTTGGTTGCCCCAGCGATGGAGGAAGCCAAGCTTCCTGGCTGGCTGCTGCCTCCTCTCAAGGCAACAAAGTTTCAATTATAGAAGGTAAATAAACCCCAGATACCTGCTTCCAAAAGGAAAAGCTGGGAGCTTCGGTCGCCAGGGGGCTTGGTCAGTCTGAAAACAGCCATAGCCTCTCACCCAAGCTGGCCAGGCACCTCAGTGGGGACCCCTACCCTAAAGGGGATTTGGGAAGCCTGAAAACAGCCATCAGCCCCTCACCCAGGCTGGCCAGGCACTGCAGTGGGACCCCCACCTTGATCCAGGACACCCTTCAGGGCAAACCAGTTGGCCCCTACCCATGCACCAGGCCTCTATTTTATATAATAAAAGGGTAATATGCAAAGTGACCCTAACAGCAGAACGACTGGGAATGACTGGTCACTATGACACACACTGACCACCAGGGGGCAGATGCTCAATGCAGGAGCTGCCCCCTGGTGGTCAGTGCGCTCCCACAGGGGGAGCTCTGCTCAGCCACAAGCCAGGCTGATGGCTGCCAGTACAGCGGTGGTGGCGGGAGCCTCTCCTGCCTCCTCAGCAGCGCTAAGGATGTCTGACTGCAGCTTAAGCCTGCTCCCCACTGGCAAGTGGACATCCCCTAAGGGCTGCCGGGTTGCCAGAGGGATGTCTGACTGCCAGCTTGGGCCCGATCCCCAAGCCAGCAGGTGGACATCCTCCGAGGGGTCCCAGACTGCAAGAGGGCATAGGCTGGGTTAAGGGACCCCCCCGAGTGCACAAATTTTTTTGCACTGGGCCTCTAGTCTGAATAAATAAAGGACTTTGCCTGTTTTTATGTTATTTTGAAATATTCCTATACATAGGATAGTCTTTATTAAACTTTATCATCAAGTTTCTAGGTTATTTTTTTAAAATATATTTTATTGATTTTTTTTTACAGAGAGGAAGGGAGAGGGATAGAGAGTTAGAAACATCGATGAGAGAGAAACATCCATCAGCTGCCTCCTGCACACCCCCTACTGGGGATGTGCCCACAACCAAGGTACATGCCCTTGATCAGAATCGAACCTGGGACCCTTCAGTCTGTAGGCCGATGCTCTATCCACTGAGCCAAACCAGTTAGGGCAAGTTTCTAAGTTTTGCTTATGATATGGAAAGGGAATTTACATTTCAGAAATATTGCTTGCTAATGAAGAAGTCAGGTTTGCCACCCATTTCTGACAAATGACCCCTGGGTTGCAGGATGTACCTGCCCTCACCCTGAGGCAATGAATGCCAGTGATTCAGTGGCGGTGGCAAACATGGGAAATGAGCAGGCTGATGAGGAATGGAGTGTTACCGGCAATGTAAGAGGATGACAGCAGCAACCAGGACACCTGACTGGGCAGCAGTATAAACACGGAGGATGGGTCTGGCAGCTTTAGGAACGAAGGAAGACACCTTTTTTGACATGGATACTCTCAATGACAAGCCTGTAGAACAGAAGAACTGACAAGTCAAACAGCTAAACAGGGAATAATAAAAATGATAAGTGTCATATTACAACTAGAATATTTATTCATGAGCACCCCCCTGGGGATTCTGTGAAATAATTGAGAGGAAATAGGCAGTCCTCTTCTGTTTTAGGTTATTGTGGCATGGGGGAAACACAGGCAACATACTTTGAGGACCAGGATGTTGGAATAGCAGGAGAAGAAGAGCATGGGTTAAGTAGAAGAAATAATATTAATAATAATTATAATGTCCAGCTTCTACTGAGCATAAAACTTTACGTGCCTTAAATAATTTCATTTCATTTGAATCTCTCAATAAGTGAACAAACGAAGTAGGGAAAATTGTTAACCTTGCTATTACAGATTGTGAAGCTTATAAAGGTTATTTAAGTTGCACAGGGTCAAATATTAAAATGCTGCATCATTATTTACAAAAATTGACAAGATGATCCTAAAATTCATATGGAAATGCAAGCTAACCAGAATAGTCAAAAGAATAATAAAAATGGAGAACAAAATTGGAGGACTCACTCTTTGTAATTTGAAAAGTTACTACAAAGCTACAGTGATTAAGATAATGTTACTGGTATAAGAATAGACATACAAATCAATGTAACACTGAGAGAAAAATAAAGAAATTATTAGATTTCTGTTCAATTTATTTTTTGACAAGGGTGTCAAGAAAATTCAATAGGGGAGAATAGTCTTTCAATAAATGCTAGAATAACTGGATATCTACATGCAAAAATAAAAGTTGGAATTCTTCCTTGCACAATATACAAAAAATAACTCAAGGTGGATCATAGACCAAATGTAAGAGCTAAACTATAGAAAGATTAGGAGTAAATCTTTATGTTCTTGGGTTAGGGAAAACCTGTTAAAATATGGCATTAAAAGTACAAGTGATAAGAGAAAAAGAGATAAATTGGATTTCATCAAGTTAAAAACTTTGGTGCATCAAAACATACACTCAAGAAAGTGAAAAGGCAACTCATAGAATTAGAGAAAATATGAAAAAATCATATACCTGATAAGAAATTTGTATCTAGAACATATAAATACTCTTACAATTCAATAATAGAAAAAAAGAAACCCAATTAAAAATGAGTAAAAGATTTGAGTAGACGTTTATTCAAAGAAGATGTATGAATGGCTAATAAATCCATGGAAAAATGCTTAATGTTATTACTCATTAGAGAAGTGCAAATCAAAACCACATGAGATACCACTTTTCACTCACTAGAATGGCTATAATAAAAAAGTCGATGATTAGAAACTGTTGGAAAGAATGTGAAGAAATTTGAACACTTATACTCTGTTGATAGGAATGTAAAACAGTGGAGTTGTTTTGGAAAACAGTCTGTTTCTACAAAGGTTAAACACGAAGTTGCCATATGACTCAACTATTCCACTCCTAAGGGTATACCCAGGAGAAATGAACACATACGCTCACACAAAATCTTGTACATTAATGTTCAGAGTATCATTATTTATAATAGCTAAAATGTGGAAACAACTCAATGTCATCAATTAGTGAATGAATAAACAAATGTGGTATATCCATACAATGGAATATTATTTGATAATTAAAAGTAATACATGCTATAACTTCAATGAATCTTGAAACAGGTTAAGTGAATGAAGCCAGTCAGAAAAGATCACATATGGTATGATTCCATACATATGAAATGTCCGTAATAGGTAAATCTATAGAGATAGAAAGTCAATTATTGGTTGTGTAGGACAAAGGGACTTGGGAGGAAATGGGAAGTGACTGCTAACACGTTTCTTTTTGAGGTGATATGAATATTTTAAAAAGTGACTGTGGTGATAGTTGCACATGAAGACACTAAATCCATTGAATGGTTGAATTGTTTGGTATGTGAATCAGAGCTCCATAAATTTGTTAATGAAAAAAGTGATTAGAATCTGGAAAAGACCGACCTTGGCTCTCAGAGGAAGAGAGGAGGACCTGAAAGGAGGTCACAGATGGTGTGGGCTGCTGGGTAAATGACTCATGGTGAAGAGGGCTCCTGGTCCCAGAGAAAAGAGAAGTGGGGGATCAAAGAGAAGGAGACTATTGGAGCTCAGCACTGTGATAGGTGCTTTATGCACAGTCACTCTTTGGGTCTTAGCAATCCTATGAGATGCGCATTGCTATCCACAGTTTATGAATGAGGACAGAGAGTCTCAAAGAGGTCAAGTGACTCACTATGCAGCCAGCAAGGAAAAGAACTATAATTCAAGATGAGCCTGAGTCACTCCAAACCCCAGTACCTGAGTGCCCAGAAGCCCCACCAGGACCAGATTCTAGTGGCTGCTATTAGACCAGCTCCTGAGTCCTCTTCATTAAGAGGAAAATCTCTTGAGAAAGAGAAGGAGCTGTGAGAGGTCTGGCTTTCATCCGGTAACTGGGGTGGGAGGAGAAGGACATCAGCAGTGAGACACAAATAGCACCTGGGGCCCCCAAGCCTGCTTTCATTTTTTGTTGCTCTTTTCTGGAGTTGGTTTTATAACCAAGGGAAAGTACTGAGACGCTGGAGTAATGTATACTCATCAGAAAGCAGAGGCCCTCTGGGTGTTTCCCAGAGAACACGTCTAAAGCCAGTTTAATTAAAAAGAATTAAATGCCACAATTTGGAATGAGATTCGGATCAAAAGAATGCCCAGAGTCAGAAGAATTCATCAATGTCCGAGGGTCTTGTTGCTTTCCTTCCCATAACATCTCTGAGCTGCTCACTTTGTATAGCTAAGGTTTATACAGCAACTGCAAAGAAAGACATGCAGATCTTCTGTGGATCTTTTGATCTCTTTTCTGATATAGATTCAGTGTTTATCCTATTGCCCAGAAACTAACACAATGCCTGGCCCCTAATAAACTTGGTAAGAGCCTAATTAATATTTATAGCTTGAATGTGATGGGGAAAAATATTTTATTCATCCATTCTTATATTCTTTCTCTCCCTGCCTTTGAAATTCCACTTAGCCTCTTTTATGTTCAAAATGATTTTGCAAGACCTCAAATTGAAATCATTCATCTTTTATTTTGCAGAATAAATTACTCTTTAAAAAAAAAAAAAGGCCCAACAACAAGACCAGAAAGATGAAGAGTTGTGAAATAAGAGCACAAAAACTGTCATTGGATGGCTGCCTTTGGAAACTGAAGTCAGTAGACAGATTGTTTTGGCTTCCTAATGTTGAAACATTTTTAAGGCTGTTTTTATTATGTTTAAGCATTTCCATCAGCTGTGACAGTGATTTGCAAAAAATACACCTCCTTCCAACACTTGTCACCAGCCACTTCTGCCAGCATATCCAACTTGTAGAGAGTTTTGGCTTTTCAGCCACCCAGGGAGGAAAGTTGCCTACCCTGGTGATTCTCATTATTGGCATCGTGGGGTACAAAGATTAAAAAGGGGGTGTTTTCTACCCTCAGTATGGCATAACCTAGGATAGAGAGTCTCTCATTTTCACATTTAGTTTCTAATCTATTCAGTTGACATTATATTCATCTAATATTTCAACTGAGAATCAGGACAAAGGTCAATGACGAAGCAATTTTCATATCTAATTCAATCAGTGTCAAGAAGATTTGTTAATGCACTGAACTCAATTTCCTCTCCTCTGGGAGGGTGAAGAGTTTCAATAAAAAGAGTTAGCAGGGGTTTTCCCCAAGGGGACACCCTGTCTCTGGACAGCTCCCTCAAATGGATTGATCTACTCAGGGGCTCTTTGACTGATTGTAACCTGTCCTTCTGCAAAGAGGGGTTCTCTCAGTACATGCTGGGGCATGCTCCGGGACCTTTCCTGCTGCCCAGTGTGGCCAAGTAACAAGTTCTAGCTAGCTGCCTTCTCACAGTTGAAACCTTTGGTGTGTTGACAGCAAGATGCAGATTGATTGTACTGAAGAATG
>NW_005371173.1:5402317-5415446 GCF_000412655.1 Myotis brandtii
ACACTAAATCCATTGAATGGTTGAATTGTTTGGTATGTGAATCAGAGCTCCATAAATTTGTTAATGAAAAAAGTGATTAGAATCTGGAAAAGACCGACCTTGGCTCTCAGAGGAAGAGAGGAGGACCTGAAAGGAGGTCACAGATGGTGTGGGCTGCTGGGTAAATGACTCATGGTGAAGAGGGCTCCTGGTCCCAGAGAAAAGAGAAGTGGGGGATCAAAGAGAAGGAGACTATTGGAGCTCAGCACTGTGATAGGTGCTTTATGCACAGTCACTCTTTGGGTCTTAGCAATCCTATGAGATGCGCATTGCTATCCACAGTTTATGAATGAGGACAGAGAGTCTCAAAGAGGTCAAGTGACTCACTCTGAGTTATGCAGCCAGCAAGGAAAAGAACTAGAATTCAAGATGAGCCTGAGTCACTCCAAACCCCAGTACCTGAGTGCCCAGAAGCCCCACCAGGACCAGATTCTAGTGGCTGCTATTAGACCAGCTCCTGAGTCCTCTTCATTAAGAGGAAAATCTCTTGAGAAAGAGAAGGAGCTGTGAGAGGTCTGGCTTTCATCCGGTAACTGGGGTGGGAGGAGAAGGACATCAGCAGTGAGACACAAATAGCACCTGGGGCCCCCAAGCCTGCTTTCATTTTTTGTTGCTCTTTTCTGGAGTTGGTTTTATAACCAAGGGAAAGTGCTGAGACACTGGAGTAATGTATACTCATCAGAAAGCAGAGGCCCTCTGGGTGTTTCCCAGAGAACACATCTAAAGCCAGTTTAATTAAAAAGAATTAAATGCCACAATTTGGAATGAGATTCGGATCAAAAGAATGCCCAGAGTCAGAAGAATTCATCAATGTCCGAGGGTCTTGTTGCTTTCCTTCCCATAACATCTCTGAGCTGCTCACTTTGTATAGCTAAGGTTTATACAGCAACTGCAAAGAAAGACATGCAGATCTTCTGTGGATCTTTTGATCTCTTTTCTGATATAGATTCAGTGTTTATCCTATTGCCCAGAAACTAACACAATGCCTGGCCCCTAATAAACTTGGTAAGAGCCTAATTAATATTTATAGCTTGAATGTGATGGGGAAAAATATTTTATTCATCCATTCTTATATTCTTTCTCCCCCTGCCTTTGAAATTCCACTTAGCCTCTTTTATGTTCAAAATGATTTTGCAAGACCTCAAATTGAAATCATTCATCTTTTATTTTGCAGAATAAATTACTCTTTAAAAAAAAAAAAAGGCCCAACAACAAGACCAGAAAGATGAAGAGTTGTGAAATAAGAGCACAAAAACTGTCATTGGATGGCTGCCTTTGGAAACTGAAGTCAGTAGACAGATTGTTTTGGCTTCCTAATGTTGAAACATTTTTAAGGCTGTTTTTATTATGTTTAAGCATTTCCATCAGCTGTGACAGTGATTTGCAAAAAATACACCTCCTTCCAACACTTGTCACCAGCCACTTCTGCCAGCATATCCAACTTGTAGAGAGTTTTGGCTTTTCAGCCACCCAGGGAGGAAAGTTGCCTACCCTGGTGATTCTCATTATTGGCATCGTGGGGTACAAAGATTAAAAAGGGGGTGTTTTCTACCCTCAGTATGGCATAACCTAGGATAGAGAGTCTCTCATATTCACATTTAGTTTCTAATCTATTCAGTTGACATTATATTCATCTAATATTTCAACTGAGAATCAGGACAAAGGTCAATGACGAAGCAATTTTCATATCTAATTCAATCAGTGTCAAGAAGATTTGTTAATGCACTGAACTCAATTTCCTCTCCTCTGGGAGGGTGAAGAGTTTCAATAAAAAAAGTTAGCAGGGGTTTCCCCCAAGGGGACACCCTGTCTCTGGACAGCTCCCTCAGATGGATTGATCTACTCAGGGGCTCTTTGACTGATTGTAACCTGTCCTTCTGCAAAGAGGGGTTCTCTCAGTACATGCTGGGGCATGCTCCGGGACCTTTCCTGCTGCCCAGTGTGGCCAAGTAACAAGTTCTAGCTAGCTGCCTTCTCACAGTTGAAACCTTTGGTGTGTTGACAGCAAGATGCAGATTGATTGTACTGAAGAATGTGAAGAGAGTGGCTTCTGTGGGGAAACCAGCACCTGCATTATTGTCAATACTTAAAAAGATCAGATTCCTTTCTTGACCATCCATTTTCGATTTCCCATTATATTAATCAATGGAATCCTCAAAATTTCTGCATAGGATGGTGCTGGGGTCCAACCCCAGCAGGTCCAGGGGTCCCCAAAGGTGTGGACGGAGACAGCCTTCAATTGATCAGCAGCTTAGCCAGGACCTCTAGCCAGGATCTCCAGCCAAGTTCTAATTAGGATCTTCAGCAAAATTCTGGTTAGGATCTCCAGCGAAGTTCTGGTAAGGTTCTCCAGCCAGGTTCTGTCTTGGATCTCCAGCCAGGTTCTGTCTAGGTTCTCCAGCCAAGTTCTGTAGTCAGGTTCTGTCCAGGATCTTCTGCCATGTTCTCTCTCTAAGTTCTGTTTCTAGGTTCTGTGTCTAGGTTCTGTCTCTAGGTTCTGTGTAGGATCTCCAGCCAAGTCCTGTCCGGCAGGATGGGATTAGAGGAAACAGTCTTTTTGGAAGGGTGGCCTAGAAGAGTTGTGTTGAAGGTGTAGACGGTAACATTTTCAGGTTTATTTGCAGATCATTATATTTGAATGATTCTTTGGGATGACTTTGGAGAGAGGTTATGGTGAGGGGCTTAAGCCTCACTCCCCACCAGCCTGCTTTATGGTGGCCCTGGGTATAACACAGCACAAGGGACAGTCAATCCAAAGCCAGTTTCAAAAGAGAGAGGCCAATTCCAACTTTAAGGTGGATTTTCTTTTTTTGTACCCTCAAGACCTCCATTCCCTCATTCTTCAGTCCTGTTCCCTAAGGTTGCCTTCAGTTGGGAATTCTTTGGACTTCCGCAATCTAAGCTGCATCCATATTCATTTGTTACTATTGAAGTCCTGCTTATTTTGTCAAAAGCTAATCTTTGCCGCCTGGCTGGATGTGGCTCAGTGGTTGAGCATCCACCTCTGAACCAGGAGGCCACGGTTTGATTCCGGGTCAGGGTATATGCCAGGGTTGCAGGCTCAATCCCCAGTAGGGGGTTTGCAGGAGCAGCCAATTGATGATTTTGAGCTGTGGAAGTCTACGTTTGACTCTTTGCCAGCAAGAGTGTTAGTGATAAAGTGTTTCTGAAAAGGGTGCTTTGTTATTGTCCTCAGGACTGTCCTCTGAACCATAATTCATGGTGTACATAATTCCATCACATTCGCTGCCTGCCCGATAGTGATAAGTTGCCTACTGATTTAAACATTTTTTTGATTGAATTAAGTGTGTATTAGTCATGTAGGTACTGGATTAAACTTTTGCCTTAATTTGAAACTTTCTTATAACATGGAGTTACACAACTTTTATGTGCATGATATTATAGGAATCTGATTTGCATTTGTAAAATAGCATTTGCGTTTGGTTTGCTTATTTTTACTGTTTTTTCCCCCAGAGGTGAATTAAAAATTAAATGCAATTATATTTATATTTGTGTTCATCCATTCTATACACACTTTATGGGAAATTAGTCTTTCTGAAACTGGAAACTTTTTGTGAATGTTGTTTAATTTTTTGCATTTAAAGATCATCACTCAAAAGAGCACATTGTCATTTGACTTGAAAAGGTCAACATTTAAGATAGGGCTCTTCATTCATGTCCAGCTTCACTTATAGTGGGGGTTGAAGTTTAGCTGCACATTTGAGAAATGTCAGGGAAGGTTCTCCTGCCCAAAATGTCACCCTCATGTATTTGCCTTAAGCCGTGAAATTTCATCCTTGAGATTCATTCCTTTGGGCTCAAGCATAATCTCTCTTTGTATCTTTCATTAAAATGCTTAGATACCAAAAAAAAAAAAAAATGCTTAGATACCATATCATCAGGTTAGAAAACAAAATTCTGTGAGTTTGCCAAATTCCATAATATAGGTTTTAGGCAAGTTAAAAAAAAGTTTTTTAAATTGAAAAATATTTTTTATTAATCACATATTTTGCACATAGTGATGGCAAGTTAGAAGGTTAGAGACAGAGGAAAATATCAGCCAGCAATAATATTATTAGGTTATATTATCAACCTTCTATACAATGCTGAATATGTTATGCATAAAATATTAACCCTATGTATTCTACCAAGTATAAATGGAGATATTGGGGTGCCAAGCTGGAATATTATTGTAACATTGGGGTTAGATGCAGGGGGACTGGCTGGTTGAGCATCCCTAAATTTGCTAGGACAAGAAGGCCTCAAGGTAAGGACTCATGCTAAGGAGAGTCAAGCAGCCAAGGTTGGCCTTGGTAGAGATCCTTAGTCATCATAGCATCTGCCTGGTATCTTCCCTTTAGGTCCTGGGAAAAGAGGAAACTGAGAGTAAACACTGGAGAAAATTTCCCATTAACTACTCCACACAGGATACTAACAAACAAGGCAGTGCTGCTCTGTCATCTCCTGCTCCCACACTACCACCACACTGTGGGGCTGCCAGGCATTAGTGGTGGCACCTGGGGGAAGCAATGGCAATAACTGGAAGAAGCAATGGCACCTGGTGGATGTAAAGGATTCAGCAGAGAAGGGATGGACAGAAGGAAAGGTGGTGGCTGTCATAGTCAGTGACTGGATGATCTGAGAGTCCATGTGAAATATTTTCTTGAGGCTGTTAGTAATACATGGGGGTCCTTTGTAGAAAGCTGTGGTCCTACATGTGAGGGGAGGGGTCAACAAAATATGGCTAAATGGTGGAATTTATGTGACCTCCTTTTAAATTGAAAGCTAGTAAAATTCTTTAGAAATAAGACATATACATGTATTTATGGCTAACCTTATAGAGTCCATTCATCTATTCATTCATTCATTCATTCATTCATTCATCATTTATTCATTACATACTAAGTGACAGAAAACTGTGCTAGAAAAAACATACCCAGCATTTTTATGATGGAAGGTATTGAAGGTAAATCTCTACCAGGTCTTCTTGGCTGGAGAAAACAGGATATAGACATCTTTTCCTTGGGGAGTTGGTGGAGTTATCTTTTTAGACAATATCTTTTGGAAAACAGTAAAGAGTAATGTCTAAGATTGCAGGCTCTGGAGTCAGACTACCTACTTTGCAGCAAGCTCTGTTCCTTACTTGCTGTTTGGCTACTGCCAAGTTACTCAACACCTCTAAGCCTCAATGTCCTCATCTTCAGAATGGGGATAAAAATACCACCAAATTCATAGAGTGATTGGGATTATGGCAAGAAATTAAATTAGGTCATCTGTACCTAAAGCTCTGGAGTCTCCCTATTTCATGCCTTCAGGTCATGCCTTCAGTGGTCCTGATCTACATCTCTTTACCTGAGGCTTTCTTTGAAGTTGTGGAAGACTGCAGCTCTGAGAGTCTAAGGAATTCATGACAAAGGAGTGTTTCAACAATAATGACTGAAGGCAATTGGTATGTAAATATCTCAACTCCCTCACCCTCAGGCATGATAACGAGAGCCACGTGTTCTATAAAGCTTTCTAGCATTTTCCTACAGGATTAAGTTCTCCTTTCTTTTCAGTGGTAACTGGCCTGATAATGCATTCTTTAGTGACTCCCTTCCCTCCCCTGTCTCATCTACCTCCTTTCCAATTTTCCCTACACTCTGCAAATGAAACCTGTGCCCTTGAATCTTTGTCTTAGAGTCTGTTCCTGGGGAAACCCAAATGAAAAAAAAACCATGTGAAGGATTTAGCACAGGGCAATCACTCAAACACCAAACAAAGCAAATTAAAATTATTACTATTTGATAATCTCTGACTTCTACTACTTTATCTCAAAAGTTTCTAATTGTTGACTATTCTAAAGCAATTCACTGTTCTTTTGAACTCTTTCCTTTTCTTAGCTCGTAATTTTATAGTCTTCCTCAGGGAAAATTAATAATTTGAGATAAAATGATAGTAACTGTGAAAGATTGTTCCCCAAGCTGCAGTTTTTGTAACATAATTTTCTCCCCATGGATCTTTTGGTATTTTGGTGAGTAACCAATAAACTCTATCCTATTTATATTTTTGTATAAATTTAGCTGTTTACAGGATGTTAGCCTGATTAATGAACAGAGAAGGATGAATAATGAAAATATACCAATAATAATAAGATAATGACACTAAAAAACATTTGTGTGATGACAAATATTAAAGGTCAGGCTGTTCTAGGAATTCTAAATTTGTCTTAGAGGACATTTTCATCTTTAACTAATAGAAAGGTGAACTTCAAACAAAATAACCTTAGACCTTTGTTTTGATTAATAGTTTTGATATGAACACAGCCTTTTCTTTGTTATTGATTAGTGCTTCTCCAAATGGAAAGCACTATTATTTGAATAGGTATTATTTGTGTTTCCTGCTTGAAAGAAAATAAATCAGCATTATGCACAGGAGCGTTTAAATTATAAGCTGTGTGATTCTTGTTTATATATTTTATTTAACATATTGGTTAAAATAAAGAGTTCTGGAGTTAGGCAGCCTGGGATCAAATTCTGGTTCCACTACTAACAAAATATTTGATCTTGGTCAAGTTGCTCTATGTATCTACTGAACCTCATTTTATGTATCTATAAAATGAGATAAAATAATGCTAGGGTTATGAGGCTGTTGTGAAGATCAAATGGGATAATACATGTAAACACATGACACAGTGCCTGGCACATAGTAAGTACTCAATAAATGTTAGCTCTTGCTAGAAGTCTTCCAGCCAGAAGAGGGACCTCACCCAACTGTTGGGAAGCACAAGAGACTTGGTTGGAAAGTTTGTAAGGAGGACATTCTGAGAAAAGGGAAGTGTGCTGAAGGTGGCCTGCCCTGTTTATTGGAATTCCTACTGAGGTGAGTGCCAAAGGCGGCTCCCCTAATTATTCTTTGACCTTTCCAAACAAGTCTGTGCACCAGCAGACCCCTGGGTGTTTATTGGAATCCTTATGCTTAATCTTTGGGTGTCCTTGCACTGCAAGCACATATGCCCTCCCAAGATTACTTATCCTACTGATTGTATATAAAAGGTAACTTTATCTCAAACTGCTGTTACAATAAAAGCCTAATGAGGCAGACGATCAAGACTGTCTGGTTCCTTTAGCCAGGCAGTCCCTTAGTATTAAGACTGTCTGGTTCCTTTAGCCAGGCAGTCCCTTAGACCTCTCTTTCACAGCAAACATTGTGTCAGAGTAATCATTCAACCATCGCTCAGGGTTTGCTGGTGAGCCCCAGGAACCCAAACATGCTGGCAGCCTGATCTCAGACTTTCAGGCTTCAAAACTGTGAGAAACAAATTTCTATTTTTTATAAGCCACCAGTCTATGATGTTATAGCAGCATGAATACACTAAGATAATATGAAATAATTCATTACTGTTTGTCTCCAAATATAAGTGCATACATTTTTGTGGAAATATTGATTCAAGAGTTACATTATATTTTTTCTTAGAAGAGCTTTTTGTAAATTAGAAGCCACATTTAAAACCTAGATCTTCTATTAGTGGTTCTTGTAATACATTTTCCAATATGACAGTGTCCTATACACTCACATTCATATTTACAAGAAATGTAATGGGAACTAGTTAGCCTTGTTTAAGGTTAAAAAAAAAAAGGCAAATGAGTGTATCTAGTAAGAACATAGATGTAATTTTGCAGCCTATGTTTATTTTTCTGCTGAAATATTTTACTCAAGATTTCTCCCCAAATCCATGCTTCTTGAACAAGTAACATGGGCATTTTGATATTTCTTCCTCTGTCCCTCCTTGGTTTCCTCCTTACCTCTCTTTCAGCCTTCCTCTTTCTCAATACTCAAAATCTCTCCTCCCTTGCTCTCTTTCTTATCCTCCAATTTCCCTATTGTCTCATTCATATAAGAAGACTTTAGAGAAACATTATCCAAGAAAGTTATTGGGAAACTAGAGGCCTGGTGCACAAATTCGTGCATGGGTGGGGTCCCTCTGGGTGGCCTGCAAGGATTGGGCTGAAACCCACAGCCCAACACCACCTTCAGCTCCTACCTGCTGCTCCTGCTCATCCCAGCCCCACTGTGCCTGCTGTGGGCTCATGCCTAATCAGTCCCAATCGGGAGAGGCTCAGGCTGCTGCAGCAGCACTTGCCAGCCATGAGCCCTGTGTCTGGCACCCTCCCAAGGGGAGTGGCCTGCAGGATCAGGCTGAAACCAACTCTAAGACATCCCCTGAGGGGTCCCAGATTGCAAGAGGGCGCAGTCCAGGCTGAGAGATCCCACTGGTGCATGATCGGACAGGGGAGGGACCATGGGAGGACTCCAGGGCATGTCCAGACCATCTCACTTAGTCCCGATCAGCCAGATCCCAGCAGCAAGCTAACTTACAGGTCAGAGCATCTGCCCCCTAGTGGTCAGTGCATGTCATAGTGACTGGTTGACCGGTCGACTGTCTGCCCCCTGGTGGTCAGTGCACATCATAGTGACTAATCAACCAGTTGACTGTCTGCCCCCTGGTGGTCAGTGCACATCATAGCGAGTGGTTGAGCAGTCTAAGCATATTTCACTTTGATTGGTTGTTTGGTTGTTCAGTCTATTTGCATATTACCCTTTTATTACATAGGATATGTGTTCAATGTTTTTCAATGGGTCATGGAAATTGTGCTATTTTAAGAGTGACAGCTGCCAGAGAGGAGGGAGGAGATGGGATTGGATGAAAGAAGGTGAAGGGATTAGCCAAAAAACATATTCATAACCCATAGACACAGACAACAATGTAATGAAGGCCAGGGGATGTGTGGCAGGAGCTGGGTGGAGGTGGACAAAGAGGGGGAAGGAGGATATCTGTAATAGTGCCAATAATTTTAAAAAAGTTCTATGGCCTCTATTTGCAAATGTAGAGCTAATAGTGCCTCATTTAGAATATTTGGCAGGTTTATGAAAACCGTTATGGGCAACAGCTCTTCTGTCATCTATTTTAACCTTCATTATCATTATTGCAGCCTGTTATCACAATCTTTTTCCGTTTCTCTTCTTCAGTTTAAACAGTTTCTAGAATTAATTTTATTTGTGTTGTTTAGGGTGACAAGACTTGGCCTGATTTCTACTATTGCTCATCTCTTAGTTGCTTTTAGCTAAGAGAGACTTGGTCTAATTTTGGTAAAGGAGCTGGGGTGGGCTGGGGTGCATCTCTATTCTTACTTCTAGGTTTTGTTTTGTTTTGTTTTGTTTTGTTTTGTTTTGTTATTGGGACCTTACAGCAACAGTATGGATAAGAGGATGGACTTTGGTAGCAGACAGACTTGGGTTTGAATCCTGGCTCTGCCAACTGGGTAACTTATTTCATCTCTACTTCAGTTTTAGCAGTTATAAAATAGTTTGTAAAATATGATTGTAGTAATAAAATAAAAACAATCTAGGGTACAGTAAACACTCAATACTATGAGCTCCTATCATTAATGCAAGCCAGCTGCCTCGCCGCCTCCCTTCCCCCCATCCCCTTAACCTTGTCCTAAGTAAATTCCACCAGGGTGTCAGCCACCTGGAAGGCACTGCTTTATTCCTAGGACATTGCATATAATAGGTGAATGGAAAATCTTGGTTGGATGTTCTATGGTCAAGATTGGAGATAATAATAGATCATAAAAACATATTTCCCATTTTATTTTCTCTCTTACTCTTAAGTTAGTGCCAAGAAACGTTTGACAAATGGTGAAGGCAAGGCTCCAGGGGAAGCTCCAGGCAGGCAGGGCTCATTTTGTCTGGTTCCCTCCTAGATGACCAGCCCCTACACGTTCGGCATCAGCAGGGGGTGGATAGATATCTGTTGATTAATTGGCTTTGCAGGCAATGAACTGGACATAATTTTTAGCCTAAAGTTAGTTGTGGACACGTTTTGTTTTGTTTTTCCTTATAATTTTTTAGTTTTTTAAAAATAGAAAATGTAAATATTTTAACTCAAATGCATACTGTTCTTTTACAAGATCACATTAATAGATGAACACAGTGGTAACTAAATCAATACAGCTTAATATACTGTGAAAGTATGCTTACATATGTATCAATACTATTCATTTTTGAATTTTATGCTAATTCTATAAATTAATAGGAAGAACAATTTTCCCAAATTGGGAATATTTAAATCCTCTTACTTTGAGTTTTCCAATGTATAAAATAAGACTCTTGAAATTATAAAATTTTAGGAAATTAAAATAAAGCAAGGGTAATGGACACTGGCCTCATGATAAACTGAAAGCCAAATTTAGAAATTAGTGCTTTTATTTTTCAGAAAAATCATGTTTTTAGAATACCACTATTCTCCTAAAAATTATTAGGTTTGAGGCACATCTCTGAGTTTTGTTAGCTAGGTCACTTGACAACAAACACATAAAATGTGTAGCGGGTCCCTCATCTGTTTTACAAAGCTAATAATGCTTAGCTTACCTCTAAGGAATATTGTGTAGGATTGCTAATTAATGTCTGTAATGAGTTTTAGAGCTACCAATGAGTGCCAAATTAATGTTAATTGTTTGTTAGGGATAATTTGATTCAGATGCATTCTGACTCTTAGTGTTTAGGCATCCAATTAACAGTAGCAAAATTACAGTTATGAAGTAGCAATGAAAATAATTTTATGGTTGGGGGTCACCACAACATGAGGAACTGTATTAAAGGGTCGCGGCATTAGGAAGGTTGAGAACCACTGTAAGTGAATCAAGTGAGGCCTCTAAGGAAATTGAAGTCTTCAGCAATGTGTATACCTCTGAGGTTCTGCCATCACACATTATATATGGTGAAGGGCAGGGTGCTGGTTTGGGAGCCCAGAATCTTGCTTTTGTTTTCAGTTCTTCAACTATATTATCTTGGGCAACACTCAGCTTCCTGGAGCTTCAGTTTCTTTATTCACAAAATAAGAGAAGTAGACTAGATCTTTTAGTCACCTACAGCTTTGAAATCCATGACCAACCTTAGCTTGGCTTTACTCCAGGCTTCTGTAGTTCAAGGATTTTAAAATTCTCATCTATAGAGAGAAAACTGCCACATAATGCTTTTAGACTCTAATATTGTATGCTGTAATAATTAAAGGTTCAATATATAGATACTTGTGGATTTACTAGGCCTGGTAATTTATTTTTTTTTTAGAAATAACTAATGTTTATTAAAAAATGGATAAGTAACAGTTGCCTCCATCCCTTAATGCCTCTTCCTCTCCTTTTCAATAAAGGGACACAGGTGGGGAATGTAGGGAGTGGAAGGTAATGAGGAACATAAGAATTGGTCATCACCTTCTCTAACTTGTGTCTCTAGATGACATCCCTTACCATAGTGGAGGCAAACTAGCTCCACTCTGCAATGTACCACATGACTACCCAGAAGACCAGGTTCAGATAGCCAGGTGGCTGTACCTGGCTCACCTGAGTTCTTTTTTTCTATGTAATCCCAAAATTAATTAATCATTTTAATTAATGACATAGTAGCATTATGGCTCATCCACCCTCCCAGTGAACAACAACAGCAAATGAAAAGCAAACAAAACAATTCTTCATTCACTGAGAGGATGAACAAAAGAATATGAAGTACCTACAGTGATTTGAAAATAAGTACTAGCCTGAATCTGCTGAGTTTGATGCTTAGTACTGTTTATAATTTACAACATGTTTGAGGGAGGAAATCCTTAAATATTATTGCTCATCTAAATAAAAGTACATTTTGTGCCAGACTGAGTGGAACGGAATATGGGTTTTATTTTATTTATTATGTGCCTACACTTTTGAGGAAGGCAGGATACTAAAAATTATGGGCTGGTAAATATTTTCCATTTGTTTCTAAGACTTCAGGGCTCAAGAATATTTTCCATTTGGATCATATGTCCCTTGCACCAAAATTCTATTTGTCAATTCAATTGAGGTGAAGAATTGTGATAAAAATGTTAGTATGGCTCTCTCTTTTTTAAAAATATATTTTTATTGATTTCAGAGAGGAAGGAAGAAGGGGAGAGAGAGAGATAGAAATATCAATAATGAGAAAGAATCATTGATTGGCTGCCTTCTGTATGGCCTCCACTAGGGATTGAGCCCCAAACTGGGCCATATGCCCTGACCTGGAATTGATCTGGTGACCTCCTGGTTCCTGGGTCAATGCTCAACTGCTGGGCAGTATAGATCTCTTAAAACTGATCACCTTGAACAGAAAAGCAGGCTGGATTTTGGTAATGTAAAATAAAGTGTAAAACTTTTGAGGAATGCTATAAAGAAATATGATAAGCTGTTTATTTAAAACTAGAGGCCTGGTGCACAAAATTCATGCACTAGAAGGGGAGGGAGTTCCTCAGCCCAGCCTGCACCTTCTCACAGTCTGGGGATGTCCTACTGTTGGCTTAGGAGAGCGGGGAGCGGGCCTAAGCTGCAGTCTGGCCTCCCTCTGTGGGAGGCAACCCCAGCAGGCCTATCTGGGGATAGTGCTGGGCGGCCCTGCCCCGAATCGTCCCGCCACTGCTGCCGCCTGTAGCCTCCTTCTGTGAGAGGCGACCAGGTGAGTGATCAGGGGATGGCGCCAGCCTCCATTGCCCTGCCCCTGCTGGTTGCCTCTGCCCCTCCCACCCCATCACCGTCCCCTCCCTCTGCCCACTGGCATGCACCTTGGCTGTCCTGGCGACACCTGCTTGCCGGCCCCGCCCCCCACTGACTGGTTGTTCTGCTGTTCAGTCGATTTGCATATTACATTTTTATTATATAGGATTGCTTTACTTGGAGGGAGATTTATCCACCAAAATGAGCTCTAGAAGGAGTGTTTTTCAAGGTATGGTCCTACATATTAACAGGCAACCCAGATGAGTGTTATGCATTGTATTATTTGAGAGGATCTCTTTTAAAGTCTGACACTTCAGTAAAGAGACATTGGCTCATTAAAATTATGCCTCTGGCATGACCACATTCAGTATCTGATTTTTATTATTAAAAATTGAGCACCCAATATCTCTTTATCAATCTATATAGGCTCATAATGTTTCCACATATTGAAAGTCCCCATACTCACAGAGCATTGAATGACTTCGATAAGTATTTTTAAGGGATCATGCAGGAAAGCTAATTTAGGTGATAGGAATGTGTAGTAGATAGAT
>NW_005371173.1:5416178-5432160 GCF_000412655.1 Myotis brandtii
TCCACGTACTTCTGAAATGGATTTGAGATGACTGAATTACTAAAATTTTTGAGCTGCAATTGAAATTCATCATGATTTGGATAATGGAAGCTTAAGGAGTTAAAACTGTCATTATTTGGTAAGGATATATAAGTTCTTTTATTGTTCCTTCATTTTAACATAGTTTTCATCAACACTGATGGTTTAGAAAATGAATGCAAGTGCTTTAGAGACCTGCAGTTTTGAGAAAGCAGATTCCAAAGCATCGGTATTGAATTTGTATAAGATAAAGTATGCACTTGTATGAATATGGCCACACTGGGTTATTTACATTTTAAAATTCAGTAAATATCTCCTAGTATATTGATTTTATGAAGAGGCATTGGAAAGGGGGGTGGCATATTTTCAGGGATCTTTTATTCTCATCTTATCATTTTAGTGGTTTTGATAGTACAAAATGACAGGAGAATTATTGTATTAATTAAAAAATAAACTTTAAAAAACATTTCAACATCTCTTTTTTTTAAAAATATATTTTATTGATATTTTACAGAGAGGAAGGGAGAGAGATAGAGAGTTAGAAACATCGATGAGAGAGAAACATCGATCAGCTGCCTCCTGCACATCTCCTACTGGGGATGTGCCCGCAACCCAGGTACATGCCCTCAACCGGAATCGAACCTGGGACCTTTCAGTCCGCAGGCCAACACTCTATCCACTGAGCCAAACCGGTTTTGGCCATTTCAACATCTCTTAAATGAGATTGCATCTTATAGCATCTTACAATTGCTGTCAATCAAGAGATATAGTTTCATGACTTGCATATGAGCAAATATGATTATAATTCCAAGTTGGGTGATAGAACAATCGCAGTCCCTGGAGGCTACTATTAAAAGACTGTTTTTAGACCATTTGACTGAGGACCTGAATCCTAGTTATTGTCTGAGAACTTACAGTTGGCAACTTGGTAAGATGAAGGAAGTACCAACAACAAAGCTTTCAGGATAGATGTCCGAGGACTGGCAGGAATCCTGAGATAGAAGTGAGCTCTTTGAGGGTATTGTGTCACCAACACTCTAAGTTGAAAATTTCAGAAGGTTGAGCTCTGAGTGGAAAGAAGCTTTAGGGATACCTTAACCAATATATTTCCCTTACATTTTATTTCCCTTATACACATATATGAGCATAAGAAAAATATATGATAAACATTTATACTTACAATGTTTATATCCTAAGTAATGTGAATAAAGTAAATATCCTAAGTAATGTGAAAACATTGTTCATAGCTTATTTAGCTGATATTTTTTTCTTCCTTAAAAGTAATCAAAATAATAATTTATGGTGTTGTATTTTAAACAAAATATGGTATTTATATATTGATTAAATTTCTACAACCTAAATGGTTGGAACCACCAATAATAGAAAATTAGTCCCATTCTAACTAAAAATACTTAGGACCTCCTAAATTTAGGACATCTTGCATTATTGTTTCAAAATACCTGGTACACTTTTAAAAAGCTCTATTTTTTTCAGGAGCATCCCCTTTAATTAGGGAACAGTGAGAACTTGGACAACACAGATGTTTCTTTAAAAATTTTTAAAATATATTTTTATTGATTTCAAAGAGGAAGAGAGAGGGAGAGATAGAAACATCAATGATGAGAGAGAATCACTGATTGGCTGCCTCCTGCACACCCGAAACCTGGGCATATGACCTCGACCGGAATCTAACCAAGGACCCTTCAGTCCACAGGCTGACGTTCTATCTGCTGAGCCAAACCAGCTAGGGCAACACAGATGTTTCTAATTTGGAGAATGAGGAAGCCAGTGTGTCTGCATTTTATTCCGGTTGTTAAGGATCATGGGAATCTGCTTTCTGGCTTTCTCCCTCCCCAGGATCAACATATACACAGTAATAAGCTTTTATAACTGTACTTTATGTCAATTCCTGCCCCAACACTATTCACATACAAATTTTTGTGGAATTTTCTTTTTAGCTTCCTCAGGAAATTTTGGGTAAAATGTTATAAAAGTTGGTCTTAATGTTAAATCTTATAATAATAAAGTATCTATCCTTCTGATTTATCCTTCTCCATTGATGTTAATGGCAGATAAAAAATGTCCTATTTCTCTAGGAAATACATGTCCTATAAGTTAGGAAAAGTCAAAGAGATAAGCCACATGGAGCTGTAAGAAGGAATGAACACAATTATGGCTTATTTTTAAATTTAGATTTTGTTTAAATTTTGATAGATGCTAAGTTTATGCTAGTGCTGGGATGTTAGAAATTGCTATTCCAAAGTAAAATTTTTTAATTAAAAGAAAACTATTTTCAAATTCTCTCACAAGCAATATTATTACAATGACACATTCTACCTTAATAACACCACCAACATAAGTATTTCCACCCTTGGCCAACGGCCTACTTCTTTCCAGTAGTATTCTGTATATTACAATTCTGGGCAGTAAAGGAAATGAGACAGTCCCTGAAAGTGGGATTTGGCCTCTTCTCAGGGCAATTTACTGCTGTTATAGTCAAGCCTAATATTCAGGGCATGAGGCTCTAAAGTACATACCAGACTTCAGAGACTTGGAGGCAGATATGGCGCTATAGGACATATGTGAATTCTGTATTTTCATAGTAACAAAATAGGATTGAGAAGACAAAATTTTCTTCCCTCCTCTCACTACTCTTCCATTCAAAAATATATTAGATTATTTGCTATCTTCTAGGTACAGTACTGGACACTTGGGATACATCAGTGAACAAAATAAAGTCTTCTCTCATGGAGCTTATATGCTGTTGGAGGAAGAGGCAGTAAACAATAAATATAATATGTAAGTTGCAGAGTGTATTAAAAGAAGTTAAGTGGGAAGGAAAAAAATAAAGTAGACAAAGGCTATTGGGTATGTGTGGGTGAGCTGGTGGGAGAGAGAGTATGATAAAGTTTTAAATAGTCAAAGTAGACCTTGGTAAAAGGTGAAAACTGAGTCAAGTCTTGAAGGGAAGAGAGAGTTGGACAGGCCACTATGAATGGAAGAACATTCCAGGCAGAGAGAAGAACCATCAAAGAGTCCGAAGGCTGAAGGACACCTGGAGTGTTAGGACTGTAAGGAGGGAGGCAAGAGTAACTCATGTGGAGGGTTCAAGGTAAAGTGTCAAGAGATGAGCTCAGAGAGGAAAGAGGATCAACAAGGACCATATGAAGCCCAGTGTGGTCTCCTTTGACTGAAGCTCCAGGCATGTGCCTTTGTTCCAACACTCAATACACTGTGGTCATCTCAGACTTTGTACCCGCCATTTCTTAATGTGGAATGCTCTTCCCCCAGATCATGATGTGACTGTCCTTTTTTTATACAGATCTCAACATTAATGCCACCTCCTCAGAGAGACCTTTTGCTCATCACCCCTGCCTACCCTCACATTGCTACACTCCAGCTTATGAAATTACAATTGTCAACCAAAAGAAAAACCATATATGGTGCAACAAACCTGTGACTTCCATTTAAGGAAATCTGCTCCCTCTAACAAGCAGCTGACTTTTATTCTTTCCCACTGAGTGGATGCAATAAGCTGTACAGATAGAGTAATGGTGGCCAAGGACTTAGATCTTGAGCAATTTCACTAAGGAAGGTAGCTCTGACCTGAAAGAGGCCGTGGAGAACAGTACACACCTAACCTCTTGATTAAACAGGGAAAGTTCTTTGTTTGTTAATATTTCTTTACTCATTTTATAAAACAGAACTCTTGTTTACTCCACTGGCCATCATCCTAGTGGTAGGTTTGGGGACAGACACGTGGCCCTAACTGGAGCTGTCACTGGGACTTTTATGCTAGAACCATCAGGGAGGATGTTCCTGTTCTGGTGGTTGGAAAGTGTATCTTGGGTTATTAGTGGCCATAGTGCTTGCCATATGGCAAAACGCTTCTCTAGTAGTGAGAGAAACCGAGATCTGGTGATATCTGAGACCTTGATCGCACTGTACCTGAGCCTCTTGCACCTTCTGGACCTTTTATGAGAGCCATGATTGTAATCAATAATAGTAATTGCTATCATTCCCTAATCACTATGGGATTCAGAGGCAATAGCGCTCTGCCCTTGGCTAACAGACCTTCTGTGTTTATTATATGAGGACTTCTCACATATCTTACACTGCTTACCATTGCTGATTGGAATTCTAGTTATTTCAGTTTCTCATCCAGCAAATGGAAGCTCTTATTTTCTTCTCCAACTTATGTATCCTTAGTTCCAGTTTAATGATTGTAAAGATCCCCAAAAGACCTTGGAAAATTAAATTAGGCCCCTAAGCAAAATTTCAAGCTCAATTAAGAAGGTCCTAGAAATCCAATTCCTTCACAGTCTTTTGCTCTCCCTAAAATGATATTTTTCTACTTAAGAGGTGAATTGGCCCCACATCTAAAAGCTGTTACTGTTAATGGGTATTTAGAAGAAGTCAGGAAGAAAAATGGGTTTTTAGAAGGATGATTCTCTCTGCATATTTCCTTTTTGCCTTCTCTCTATTTTTCAGCATCACGTTTTATTAATGCTACGCAGGTATTACTAAAGAGTGTACAGAAACAACTCTCCAAAATAATTGTCTCCAAAATAACAGAATGAAAACATCTTTGCCTTGCTGATAAAAATCAGGGTATCCCAAAAGCAACATGGGAGTATTCTATTCTTGGTTTATATTCAAAAGAATAAAAACAAAATCTTGAAGGGATATTTGCACACCCATGTTTATTGCAGCATTATTCACAATAGTCAAGGGGTAGAAATAACCAAAGTGTCTATCAAAAGATGAGTGGATAAAGAGAGTGTGGCATATACATACAATGGAATATTATCCAGCCTTAAAAGAGAAGGAAATTCTGTCATGTGCCATAACATGGATGAAAGCTGAGGGCAATATGCTTAGTGAAATGAACCAGTTACAAAAATGACTGCATAATTCTACTTATATAAAGTATCTAAAGTACCCAAACTCACAGAAGCAGAGTAGAATGGTGCTTGTCAGGAGTTGAGGGAAGGGCAAGTGAGGAGTTGTTTAATGAGTCCAGAGTTTCTGTTTTGTGAGACATAAAAGTTCCAGAAATCTGCTGCACAAGGCTAATTTGCTACACAAACTAAAAATGGTTAAGATGGTAAAGTATATTCCACATGTTTTTAACACAATAAAAGTTTTTCTAAAAAATAAAAATATCCCCCTCCCCCCCACACAAAACAAAGCAATACTGGTCTGCTCCCATTGTCTCCAAGAAGCACCTGTAGGTGGAAGCTCAGTGTCCCTGAGTCAGAAACCCCATCTGAGGGGTGGGACACTAAAGCTAGGTCGCTCAATTACGTTTGGTTTTTGAGCCTCATCCTCTCATTTTAGTTTTGCTTGTTTTGTTGGAACATAGCCACACACATTTGTTTGCATCATCTCTCTCTCTCTCTCTCTCTCTCTCTCTCTCATTGCTTATGTTTGCATCATCTCTTGTTTTCAAAGTACAATGGTGGAGTTGAGTAGTTGTGACAGAGACCAAATGACCTGCAAAAATGGCCCTTTAAGAAAAAGTTTGCTGACTGTCATGGGATGAATTGTGCCCTCCTAAAATCTATATGTAGAAGTCCTAACTCTAACACATCAGAATATGACTATGTTTGAAAATTGGGTCTTAAAGAGGTAATTCAGCTAAAATGATGTCACTAGAATGTGGCCTAACTGCATATGACAGGTGTCCTTATAAGGAGAAAAAGTTTGGACAGAGATACTTGGAGAGAAGACCACGTAAAGACACAGGGAGAAGATGGCTGTCTATAAGCCAAGGAGAGAGGCCTCAGAAGAAACCAGCTTTGCCAACACCTTGATCTCAGACTTCTAGCCTCCAAAATTGTGAGAAGATAAATTTCTGTTGTTGAAGTCATCCAGTTGTGGTACTTTGTTATGACAACCCTAGCAAACTAATACACCAACCCATAGAAAGTCTTTTGTTTTCCAGTGTTTTTCAATGTCGGCCTTGTAGTTAATATCTCTTCACTTATTTTCTCATAAAAGAACTTGTTTCCTGTTTGTTTTTTCTTATGAGGGAGCCATAGTTACATCTGACCTTAACAATCTAACAGGGAAAAGGCTGGCTGTTTTGTGGTCATTTCATTTGTTTAAAAGATGATACCTAAGCTTAATATTTTTAAATACGTATTTTGTGTGTCCCCCAGCCTTGAAAAAGATATGTTCAGGTCCTAACCCCTGGGACATGTGAATGTGAGCTTATCTGGAAAAAGGGTCTTTGCAGATTAATTAAGAATTGTGAGATGAGTTCATCCTGAATAATCTGGGTGGGCCCTATATCCAATGACAAGAGCCTTTAGGAGAGACACACAGAGGAGACACTCAGAAGAGGAGGCAATGGGATCACAGTCATGGATTTAGAATGATACAGCAATAAGCCAAGAATACCTGGAGCCAACAGAAGCTGGAGAAGGCAGAAAATGAAATCTCTGTAAGAGCCTTTGGAGAGAGTACAACCCTGTCAACACCTTGATCTTGGATTTCTGGCCTTCAGGTGTGTGAGAGAATTCTTTCCTCTTGTCATAAGCCATTTGTCATGGCAGCCCTAGGAAACTAATTCAAGCCTTGGTGACATCCAACATGTGCACTTATATGTTCTCAAGTGCAGTACATGCTACATATATTATGATCTGGGTTAAATAGGGAGACAATATTATAGCTAAGAGATTGGTTTCACCTTGAACTGATCTCTTCTTTCTCAGAATTTTTAAGCTTTTACATTATCAATATGCATTACAATTTCCAAAGAGCTTTTGATGATACACTCTCTCATCTGAAAAACTCTAGGGATACATAGTCTCTAGGGATAGATAGGGGAAACATAATTATCCTCAATATTAGTCTCTAGGAATAGATAGCGGAAGCATGATTATCCTCAATCCACTGATGTAAGAACTGAAGTTTGAGTTAATAATTTACACAAATGATCAGATCCAGACTTACTGATTACCAATGGATGTCCTTTCGACTCCCACTGTGGTGCCTGTAGACCAGCGTTCATGCAAGTGACTGGCCAAGGACCTCCAGGGAGATAAGGTCTGGACTGCAGTGTTATCTACTTGTGGTCTCCTCATTTGACCTCAAATATAGCACTATATTTCCCATTCCATCAGATGGGAGTTTTTATTTTTGGAAAAGCATACAGAAATGAAAATATTTTTATAATGTAAAATTTCAGACTCACAGGCCACTAAGCTGAATGTTTTGTCTCTATGAGGCTAAGAGAACTGTTGGGAATGAGAATGGGTAACCTCCCTGGCACTAACCTAAACAGTTGAGGCAAGTGCTACTATTTCATATCCAGCTTTCATTAATTGTTATTATAAACCTAGCAGAGAAAATGGATATAAAACTTTTATATTATATCAAACACAATAACAAACATGTTTAAGTGTTTCTCATTTATCTTTCAGAATAAGTTTGTAGGTAAGCATTGGTATTCCTTTGAAGCTTAGAGAGGTTAAGCAATATGTCCATGTCACAGAGCTATGAGTATAGGAGCCAGCATTCAAAGCCCAGGTTGTTTGATTCCACAGTCTCAAGAAATAGACATGCTCTACATGGCAGGACCAAAGTGCCATCAACACATCCTTAGTGGTTATGGTTATTACCAGACCTGCATGGACTTGGTGCCTTCCTTTAGCTGACCATTTATCAAAAGCAAAAAAGCTGTGTTTTGGCAGCTCTGGGCTACTGGGCTACTGGGTCCCTGACATAACATTGACTAAGTGTCATATTTTCCTATCTGATTTCACAAGGCTATTACTTAGAGTGTAGCAATAAGGGAGCATAAACAGAGCTCTGACTTTGGGGAAGTAAATACCAGCTAGAAGAATCATTTGGCATCCCTCAAGACTTTTAAATCTACTGAAATGTCAGGTACAATCAGTTTCTTGGCAAAGGACAGAAAAGCAAATCTGTGGATTTTTATAAAAGTCCCCTGGACGATCAATGCTAGAAATGAGTCAACCAAGCCCTGCTTTGGCTCATGTCTTCCTGGATTATTTGCACAGTTCTAATTGCATCTCCTTTGGTGGACAATGAGTGAGAATTTAATTTAGCTGTCAATTCAGGTAATTATTTAACTGAAAGCATGACTCATTGATACATTTCCCCATTACTACACCTGGAACATGGAACAGAGAACTGATGGAGTTTCACTCAGTCTGAGGAGGAAGCAGGGGAAGAAAGAACATACTTGCAATTCACTGAGTTTAACTTTTCTGGGGGTTCTTGGTAGAGGAAATTTTTCACATCTGGGCTGCCAGGAGAAAATTGTTTGGGTTTATACTGATATTTAATATAAAATAAATCCTTCAGGCAATGGTACAACGTTAGCTGGAATGTACAAAAGTACTAACAAGAGCATTACAAGCATTCCATCCATATCTTTCCATCCATGGCACCTCTGGATTTTCACCAGGATCTCCTCATGTTTTCTTATCATAATCTTAGGATTTTCTACATGAACATTTTATGTGATTTTTTTGGATATTATTAAAAAATGAATTTTTCCCATGTCTACCAGGATCTCCTGTGTAAATATTGTAGATGGGCCAAAAATTACTGATAGCGTTTATAGGCCGTTTGAGTGAAGTGATTATACTTACGCCTTAAAATATTTTTCCCAACATTTGTATGTTTCTAGACTTGATGGCAACTATTCTCAAAGTCAATATCAAAAACTACAGAGCTTTGCCAAAACACAACACAACAATAACCTATAGAATAGACCTCAGTACTGTGGAGGGCAGGCATCATATGAATAGCTATAATTCAACATATTCATTTAATGGTCTTTCTTATTCTTTGTGTTAAAACTATTGTCAGAATTTTCCCCCTATTAATACTGGTCAAGTCTCTTAAACAAAAGTATCTGTTGAATATTTTTAATTAGCTATTTTTCTTCTTTAAGAATCTATGGAAACACAAAAAAATACCCTTAAGCTACCATACTTTTCAAGATTTTTAATGAATTTATTATCTCTCAGAAGTTAACTTCTTTAATAGGAACTTAAAAGGCCATGTCGGGAGCTTATAAAACTTGAAGAAAGCCTATTAATTACAGAAGGCCTGGATAATTTATAGTGAGAAAGGCTAAGTAGCAAAAAAAAATTACTCTTAAATTTATATTCTACTCATTCTGATGTCTAGAAAATTCTTAATAAGATTTATTATTTTGTGTTTGGGCAGTTGATATATTCTGCAGATAAAAATTCAGATAGGGCCCTCTGGCTTTGCTTATGGGACACAAGACAGTGATCCTTTGGAGTGTACAGTCAGTGCTGTCAAGTGCTTTAGACTCAGGTTGCATAAGGGCTTTGCCCCTAGTGACTGCACTGACATTTAGAGGCCATTGTTTCCAGAGGACTTGATGCCGTTATTTTTATCCCAGTCTAACTTTTGGTTGTGGTCACTGACTAGAATCTCTTCCTTTACACATCAGACTGGAGGTTTGTGGAGACTCGCTTTGCTTGAGCAAGTTGATGAGACCCTGCCAGCTCCAGTGATTATCTGGACTATCTTGACTGGTGTCTCTCTTCTCCCATGGCTTCCCAATCTCATGGCCTTTCCTCAAGTCCAGTGTGAAAGACAGGGAAAATTGTCCCAGAAAGCCATGGTAAGAAGTACAGATGTTATCTGAAAGCAAAGGGAAGATCTGAAGAATCTGCCTTTCCCCCATGAACCATATCGAGATGATGATTTTGCTTATGACTTGGGGGAGGCACGGAGATACAGCAAAATTACAGGGCTGTTGATGGTGCAAGAAGGGAAGAGGTGAGCAGAGGCCAACATCTGGTGACCTTCTCGCCCCCTGTGAAGACTGACCCTGAGGAAGGGTGCTCCATAGTGATATTTTTGGTAGCGAGGCAATCAGAACATGAGCTCATAGGTGATGTGCTTGAGGACTGAAAGGTGTGATAAAGGTAGAGCAAGGAATCCACTTCCTCTACTCCAACATTATGCCTGAAACAGCATTACAAATAGAGTTGCTGGATTATAAAGACCGTGGGCCTCCAGCCAGCAGTAATTTTAAGCATATTTTCCAAGCTTTATTTGGGAGCATTTGTGTACTAAGCCAACTCTGTTATTTGTAATAGTCCATTTTAAGTCTTGGATACTCTACTAAGCAAATCATGTTTTAATGTTGGCTTATAAAGAATAAATACTGGAATCTACTCTGTCAGCTTAATATAACACTAGCTTAGCATAGACTTCACTCTTTCTGAAACTCCTGTCGTCTCCTAACTCCACTGATGTTGTAAGATCAGTTTTTGGATACAAGAAGATCATCTGTGGTTGTGAATTGTTTATCTACAATCCTTCAAAGGGTTTTATATTCATCATCTTAGGCATATCTGTATTTTAACCATATAAGCAATAAAAGTGATAGGACTTGGCTTGCCAGTATGGTGTTGATTCGTTGTGTGTGTGTATGTGTGTGTGTGTTTCTGACATTATTTAGAGAAGTTCTGGCATCTTGGAAGACTGCTGGTTGAGGGTGAAGATGCACTTTGACTTAAATCCTAGGACCTGAGCTCAGGATTTGCAGGCCTGGAACTCAGGAGAGAGTCCAGTGATGGGCCAAGAAAGTTGAGAGTCATTCTCCTGAGGGTGCATGCTATTGCCTTAAGAGTGCTAAGAGATGTATGAGAGAGGGGAAAACAAAATAGTTGCTTAAACAAAATAGAAATTATATCTCTCTAATGCCATAAAGAAAGGGCTGATGGTTGTTATTCTGGATCTAGTATGGGGGCTCCACAAAGCAATGACCCAGAATCTTTCCTGCTCATGGCTTCTTATCACTAAGATGTGGCCCTTATTTGTCTTTATGGTTTAAGATAGTCGTTAGAGCTCTGGTCATCACACCTGAGTTTCTGGGAACAGAAAAGGCACACATATTTGCTTCCAGGAAGTTCCACATTTCATCTTATCTCTAATTGACTCAAACTTGGGAGCCTTCAAGGGAGGCTGGCAAATATAGTGCTTTGGCTGGGTAATAATAAGAGATCTGAGTGATCAATTAATAATAAAAAGGGAAAGTGGCTATTGGGAGTCATTTATCAGTGTATCAGTATCTGCCATAAAGAGTCCTGAAAGAAAAGCTATAGAGAGGGGAGGCAGCCAAGATGGAGAAGAGGGTTTTCTCCAGAAGAACGTGTTAATTGTGTTGTCAAGTAGGGAAAGAAGTCAAGGAGAATGGCAGCCAAGAAAAAGTCACAGGATTTCATGTTGTTGGATAACTCCATACTTTAGCAGAATTTAGTTTGAATTCTTTGGGGCCTTGCTAAAGCAGCAAACAAAGCATGAACCCCTTGACTCCTGGAACTTATTGTTTACTTAGGTGGACAGGAAACCCACCAGTGAACAAACAAATACATGATATAATTCTTCACATGAAACTAAAGCAGGAAGAAGAGAGAATTACTGGTGTGCTATCTTGGAGAGAGTGGTCAGGAAAGCTCTCTTAGGAGAGGTGACATTTGAACAGAGACCTGAAGGAAGTAGGGGATAGAATCAAGCAAATATTTAGCAGTTATTACAGACAGAGGACAGCAAAGGGAAAAGCACCAGATACAGGGGGCGTGAGATATACAGAAACAAGAGGAGCTCATGTGGCCAGAAAGGAGTGATCAATGGGAGGAAATAAGTCAGAGTAATACCCAGGCTGTTCAGAACATAATAAAATATTATTCTAAGAACAATGGGTGGCCATTAGAAAGTTGAATGTAGGAGTGTGACATCTTATGATGTACATTTAAAAAGACTCTCTTTGAATACTGTATGGAGCATAGGCAATAGGGAAGTGAAAGTGAAGCAGGGAGACCAGTTATGTCTGTGCTACTGCAAAGATCCAGGTGAGTCATAATGGCACCTTAGATCTGGGTTGTTGGGTGGAGGTGGGAAGAAAGTGATTGGATCCAGAAGGTATTTTGAAGGTACATAAAACAATGTTTGCTGAAGGATTCTATCTGGGGTATAAAAGAAAGACAGAAGTCAAGGATATTTCCACAGTTTCTTTTTTCCCCTCCTTTTTTTGTGTGTTGGAAAATGGGGAGATAGAGTTGGTATTTACTGAAATGTTAGTGAGCTGGTTTGGGGAAGGGCAGCAAGATTAATGATACAGACAAATATGCATTGGGATCTTTAAAACAACAGTAAAATATCAGGCATTCTGTATTTGAAATTCCTTTTGGGTATTTATACCAGAAACCTTACTTATAATGATTTATATAATTAAACATTGACTAATGCTCTGGATTCTTTGGCAGCCAGGCAAGCAAGCAAACAAAACAAGATATAATGACTTATATAACATGTATTGTCTAATAAATGGAGCATATCCTTTTTTCTAGGCAAGTCAAAAAATTTTAGCATATTACTCTAAGAGAAAATTATTTTGTGAATTTACAATTAACCGCTTAATTGAAAAATCTCTTAAGTGGCAATTTTACAAAACTTTTAAACTCATTTTTTCTATGTATTTTCTTATTTTTACTGTAACATTTCATTTTCCAAATCTACTGCAAGCAGATGCTATTATGTTAATTTATATGGAGTATAAAGATAATATAGTAGCTCTTTGCTGCTCAACTTATACTGGGAGAGAACTGACTTACTCTAGAGGAGGAATAAACAATTAGCCTTTATCCTTTAAATGAAAACTATGTTAATGAGGCTTTTGGAAGAAACTTTGGATAACATTTAACTTGAGATTAAACTCCCTAAAAGGTATTGAAAGTCTTGGTATATTATGCCATTAACACACAAAGAATAGGCATGGCGACAAATGGCATTTTGCTATTTATTCATGTGAAGGGTTTATTGAGTTCCTGCAATGTCTGGCATTGTTCCAGACATTTGGGGCACATCAGTGAATAAAATAGAGAATGATTCCTGCCCTCATAGGTCTATTTTAAAAAAATCTTTATTGTTGAAAGTATTACATATGTCCCCTTTCCCCCCCCATTGACCTCCTGTTAAACAGTATATAAAACCACTAATGTAAAGAGTTGAATAAATTAAATTACTTTAAAAATTAAGATTTTTTTTGTTCTTTACAAAGCATCACTGAGAGTGAGAAGGTAAACTGTAGTGTGGGAGAAGAAAATTACTATACATAAAATGAGAATATGCCTTTATATAGACTGTATAAAGACCTATAAATTCATAAAAAAGAGAGATAATTTAAGTTAAAAAAAGAAAAAGGAGAGGGGGAAAGAGTTGTAAACAGTCACTTCACAAAGAAGTATATTAAAAAAATTGCCAGTAACCTCATTAACAATCAGAGAAATACAAATTACAACCATAATGAGATATCTCCATAGAACCACCAGAATAGGTAAAATTAAACAGGACAACAGTACCAAGTGTGGAACAATGGGAACACTCTTACACTTCCGGTAGAACCACACTGGAAAACTGTGCATTAACTATCATAGTTGAACAAATACCAATGTTACGACAGCAAACTACTCTCAGCAAATATATCTGCACATGTGCAGCAAGAGACTTATGTAAGGTTGTTTGTATAGCATTATTTCATACTGGCTCCAAATTGGGAAAAGCCCAAAGGTTCAACAATATTAAAATGTGCAAACAAGCTGTGGTATATTCACACAATGGAATACTATACAGCAGTGAAAATTAACCAACAGATACATATAACAACACAGCTAAATCTCCCAAACATAATATTAAACAAAAAAACAAAAAAAGCATAAAAAACAAAAAACAAAAAAACCCCAAACACATAAGAACACTTTCTCTGTGACTTCATTTGAACTTCAATAACTAGGCAAGAGAGATCTCAAGGGTTAAAAATCAGGTATGTAGTTATGAGAAAGGAGAAGGAGTTAGTGTTCTATTTCTTGGCTCAAGTGGTGGTCACCATGTAGTAATTCATTGAGATGCAGGCTTATGATTTGTGTTTCTTTCTCTGAATTTATGTTATAGTTTACTTTTTTTTAAATTTAAGGAATTTTCAACTTTCTAGGGGAAGATTTATTTTGAAGGCTCCCTGAGAACTGCCAAAACTCAGGTACCTTTATTCTCCAAATTTTTTATCTCATACTCTGCCTTGGGGATGAGAAAGTGGTGCAAAATGTGAATTCTGGCCGCCATCTGTAGTTCATAGATTTGATTATCATTCAGGATTTTTTCTCTTAGACAATTCTTTGCTTATATTTTCTAATCATACATTGTAAATTATAGACAAATAAAAGCTTATTTTCTCTATTTACAGGTGTGTCTTCATTGACAATCACTTCAGAACCAGTCAACTGTGGTAGAACTCATTTAATAATATCTCACAATGTGTTTATCATTAAAGAGAACCCAGACAAGCTTTTTTTCTTCTTCTCTGCAAATGGATATAATTTGTTTTCCTTGTGAAGTTAGAAAACATACTTTCTTTGCGACAGTGCTAATTCTATGATAGTAGAAAGCATTCTTTAGCCAAACCTCCACAAGGCATTTTCTCTATCAAGGCATAGGTTCAGAATCTTTAGCTATTTACTTGCATCATCTTAATCCAAAGGGATCATGGGGTAGGTCCCATAGTGGAGGGTGGGATGGGGGGGGGGGGGGTTAGGTTTTTGATTGGAAACTCAAGTCAGAAGCTTAAAAGAGAAAGTTGCCTGAAATCAAGCTTTCCTTTTCATGGCAGTGGCTGACTTTGACTTCTCTCCAGTGATACTTCTGCCTGTTTCCTTGGAGCTTTGGATTTTCCAAACCAAACTCATGATGAGGAAGAGACTATGAAAATGTATGAGGTCAGATTGTGAAATCAGTGAGCACTCCAAATGTATAGTGGGTAGGCGTTCAATGGCCCACCTTTGCATTAGAAACTACTTTAAGAAGGTTCCTCCCATATAGGAATAGGATTTAAAGAGATTATCTAGACAGCCATCTTTCTGGGCTTTTCCTGGGACTACATGAAGCCCGATAGCCAGTTGTTTTAACAGACCCATTGATAGAATTGAATAACCTCCTCAAATTGGGCAGGCAGATTGCCATGAGGCTGGGCCTTTCACAGAGATTCTGTTTGACCTATAGCCACCCTGCCTGCCAAATTCCAGCCTGGCTCCCCAAACCATGTGCCTCTGCCCTATGGCTTAGTCTGAAGTTTCCCTTTTCTGGGATTCATATATAGAGGTCCTGTTTATACACAGTTTGGCCCAAGGAGTGCCAGATCTACCTGGGAACTTATTGGAAATGCTGAAACTCAGGTCCCACCTTGCACCTACAGGAAGAGGCTATTCCTTAATAAGGTCCCAGGTGGTCTCTACATGATGAAGATGAAGAAATAATTCTCTAGATAAGTCTCCCAGAATTCAGGAGTAGAAAGATAAATTCGGCAGCTTTGCATCAATCTTCAAATCTTTAAAACGCTGTTAGTTGCTTTGAAAGATGAAGCGACCTAATATCAGATATTGTGTTTCTTGCAGTCACTCACTGGCTAAACCAAAACATAATTTTAAACCACTCTTTTCAGAATGGGAACTATAATATATCTGAGAAATTAAACAGGGAACTCAGATAGAGTTTTTACACTTAGTTCCATTTTCTGGAATTTGCCAAAGGATTATTAGGTGATTCTAGATACAAAATAATATTGGCCAGGCTCCACTATGCATGGAGAGTTGGCTGTAAGTAAGCTGGGAAATAAAATTACTTTATATTGCTGGTGGGAAATAAAAAGGTTTGCAAGAGAAAATAGACAGAATAACAGGTAACACTTATTAGTGCCTATTATTATCATAACTATAATTATTATCTACACTAATAAAAGAGAAACATGGTAATTAGTGTACGACCGCTACCCTTTTCATTGGCTAATCAGTGAGTATATGCAAATTAACTGTCAGCCAAGATGGCGGCCAGCAGCCAGGCACTGAAGCGAGCAGGGAGGCTTGCTTGCTGCAGACTCCAACGTTCCCCGCCT
>NW_005371173.1:5433296-5457659 GCF_000412655.1 Myotis brandtii
CCCAATTGGCCCTGCTCTGAGCCTGACCAGGGGCTGCACTTAGGGATTGGGCCTGCCCTCTGCCACCCGGGAGCAGGCCTAAGCCAGCAGGTCGTTATCTCCCGAGGGGTCCCAGACTTCGAGAGGGCACAGGCCGGGCTGGGGGACCCCCCTCCCCCCACCCCCGGAGTGCACAAATTTTTGTGCACTGGGCCTCTAGTAATAATTATAATATGCCAGGTATATGGTAACTTCCTTATGAGGTAGCTATTACATTTATCACTGATTTATAGATGAGGAGACTGAGAGCCAGAGTGGTTAAATAATTTTCCCACCCAATCAGGAAGCTTTAGAGACAGGATTTGAATCCAAAGAATCTAGGCCCAATGTTCATCCCTTTAGAACCACGGTATCATGCTGTGAAGTATAAATGTTTTAAGTTTCTATCACAGGAATTCCAAGAGTGGTAGCAATTTTAGTTTCAGGACTTACAACTGTTGCAGATGTCTTAGATGTGTCATCTGGGCCAACTTCTGACTTCAACTATTGGATGGTTCCATGTCAGATCAGATGCACCTTGGGCTGCTATGTCCCACTTCAGGTGTGCACTGAGCATCTGTCGACTCTACCCTCCATGTCTCCACTGATGACTGCCAGGCCTGGGATCCAGGGAAGCCTATGAATGCAAGTTTGATGATGCTTGAGCAGTCTTCAACCAGTGGGGTCCAGGGACCACCCTCCCACCCTCCATGATCCAATTCTGAAAGACATTCTGTTTGCCTCTCACAGACCCGGTACCTACAGTGGTGATGTTGATAGCACATCTTTTCTACTTTCTTGTCTCTCACTCGCCTCACTTCTTCACTCCTGCTGCCTGGGACCACCTCTCAGATAAACTGTCTGTATTGAGTCCTAGTCTGAGGCTTGGCTTTTGGGGAGTAAGAAGGCAACTCAAATAGCTACAGAGATCAGGTAGGTGATGAAAACAGTTGAAGAGATCCAGTTAAATTTCTACAGACACACTTAATCAATGAACACAGAAATCATTTCAGCTTCTATGAATATGTTCTCATTCAATTTTTCTAAAAATGCATCACCATCTTGATCTAGTTTTTAAAAAATATATTTTTATTGATTTCAGAGAGGAAGGGAGAGGGAGAGAGAGATAGAAACATCAATGATTTGAGAGAATCATTGATCAGCTGCCTCCTGCCCGCCCCACATAGGAGATCAAGCCACAACCCATGCATATGCCCTGGACTGGAATCGAACCCAAGACCCTTCAGTCTTCAGGCTGACATTCTAGCCCCTGAGCCAAACCAGTGAGGGCTTGATCTGGTTTTACTTTTCCCATTATTGGTAGAGACATAGGTAGAAGAAACATTCACTTTCATATTCACTTACAGGAAGACAATGGTGCAAGAATGATAAGAAACAGCAGAGCTACTCAGCCTTGGTATCCAGGACACACTCATAGTAAGGAGCTTTAGTTCATTGTTGTCATGTATGAACATGGGCCCAGCTTTGTCAGAACTTTCAATTAAAAAAAAAGGGGGTTTTATTGGTTTTTACAGAAAGAGGAAACAAGAGGGAGAGATAGAAACATCGATGGGAGAAAATCATCAATTGGCTGCCTTCTGCACACCCTCTATTAGGGATCAAGCCCACAACCCAGGAATGTGCCCTTACCAGGAATCAAACCAATGACCTCTTGGTGCACAGGACAATACTCAACAACTGAGCCACACTGGCCAGGCCAGACTTTCCATTTTTTAAAAGAGCTAAAAGCTCTGTGGCTTTTGTGAAATTAGAGTGCTGGAAAACTCATTCAAATTATTATAAAAAACCACTTTGGAGGCAAAATGAAGGTTGCTATGCTAGAGATCAATAATATAATTTCCATTTCATTACAACCTTGACATGCTAATCTTGAATAATTACTTTCCCACTTCTTAAAGCCTTCTTTCTGGAACCATAGAATACTTTGTTAACTTATTCTTATAACAGAGTAAATGGTTTGTACCTAAGCATAATAACATTGCGTTTCTTCAAGTAATATTGTGTATTCAGATATCTTAGTAATTCAGGTTGGCCTCAGTTTTCCATGGTCAGAGTTAGGGTGTCTGGCTCTACTTTTAGAGGCATTCGGTGCATGAAGACTCTGGAAGAACATGGACAGGTCAACGGTGGGCTTGGCCAGTGAAAGTTCCTTGTGAGTCAACAGCATCTTGTTCTGATATCTTATTCCTGAAGGCAAGACATTTCACACAGTCTCCTGCTGCTCCATGGAATCTGGGACGCCAATTTTCTTGAAGGAATGCCTCATTATGTAAGGGAAACGGCAGGGAGGCAGAGACAGGAAGCATGCTTCACAGGAGGTTACTTTGAGGACCCAAAGCTGGTCTCTAGAAGGTCACGATTTAACTTGAGTTCATCTGTGATGCTTTATCAGGACCGGAGTTTCAGGGACCTTCAGAGACCCCAGTATTTCTGTTTTCTTGAGTCTGAACTCTTAACCACCACAAGTCTGCTGTACCTTTATGAGATACTTCCATGGCTTCCTGTACCTTCCCCACCCAGTCTTTTTCCAGTTTCCTCTCAGTCAATGGCATCACTCTCCAACTCAATGTCACCAACAAGCCCCAAACGTAGAAGTCACCGATAACCCTCACTATGGCTCTTGTAGCCAACTCTCCTCAATTCCTAGGAATTTGACCCCCAACTAGCTCTTCAATTTCTCTTTCTATCATACCCACTGCTAACGCCATATGCAGGTGATCTTTGTCTTGTCAAAAGGTTTTCCATACCCACACTGGCCCAGCTCATGTTGCTATAACTAAATGCTAGAGACTAGGTGGCTTAGACAATAGACATTTATTTCTCACAGTCCTGGAGGCTAGAAAATCAAGAACTAAGGTGTCTTCTTGCTGTGTCCTCACATGGTGGAGAGAGCACTCTGGTGTTTCTTCCTCTGCTTATAAGGACAGTAATTCCATCATGGGGCTCCACCTTGTGACCTCATCAAAACCTAAACTAGTATTATTTCTTCCCAAAGGCTCCACCTCCCAATACTATTACATTGGGGCTTAAACATTTATTACATGACTCTGGGGGTGACACAAACATTCAGTCCATAACAGTGATCCTTAAAAATGAAAATTTGATTATATCACCTGCTTTCTACCTCACTATCCTATATGATCCATGGCCAGGCTCATCTCCAGTCTTAATACCCTCCACCTGTCAGGTATGGTGCTCCAACCTCACTGGCTTCTCCCAGTTTTTGTAAGTTTCATATGCCCTGCCACCACTGGGCTTGCCTTATGCCTACACTGCTGTTTCTCCACCCCTGTGCTGAATAAATTCTTCCTGATCTTTCACAGCTCAACTCAACTCAAAACTTTCTTCTTTAGAGAAGGCTTTCCCACCCCTAGACCAGGACTGGCAACCCTCCAATAGTAATAATAATAATAATAATAATAACAACAACAACAATAGCAACATTGTTGCTGCTGCTGATAATAGTATTAATAATGACTAAAATTGATTGACCACCAACCAGGGCCTGGCTTTCTTTTAAGCATTTCATATTTAATCTCCACAACAACACTTGGAGGTGTATTCTTGTGTTCTGATTTTACAGATGAGGAAACCAAGGCAAAGGGGAATAAGTAACTTGCCCAAGAAACCATAGCAACTTTGTTTACACACTTTTATTGCACCATGAAGCTTTTCTTTATAGTGCTCATTAGGATTTATAATTACATATTTATTTCTGTAAACTTTAAGAAATCAATGTTTATCTTCACTCTAGACCTTAAAGTTTAAGGGGGCAGAGACTTTTGGCATGGGTATTTGCTTGCCACTGAATTGCAGGTATCTGCTCGGAATAGAGCAGATACTCAGTAATAGAGTGCTTTTGAAAAACTTTCATTCAAATGAAAAATAGATTTATTTTGTATATTGTAAAAATAAATAAATACATACATACACACATACATAAATACATAAATAAATAAGTATAATTTAAAAAAATGACTATGAAAAATATCATGGAACATAAATAAGATTTCTGTTGTTACTGAAGAAATCCCTCATAAAAAAGTAGAGAAAAAAATAGTGCAGAGGTATATAGAATATTGAAAAGTATCTCTAAAGAACTATGTTCCTTCATTTTATTATATTAAATAACTTGAAGGGTTATTCAGGGCAGAGGGCAACAATGAGTCATCCCCAAGAAGCCAGGGGTCTTTGCTCCTAGCCCTACTGAGAACATTCTGGAAATGAGCCATGATTGGCTAGGTTTGGGTCATGTACCCATCCCAAACCAATCATTTTGGCCCAGAGGATGGGAATTCTCTTGATTAGCTAAGCCTGGTTATGCCCACCCCTATTGCAAGGGCAGTGTTTTCTGTCACCAGATTGGAGGTGGGCTGACAGCACAAACATTGGACACAACCAAAACCAAGAGCTTCCACATTGTCTCATAGGCAACATTGGCCTTTTAGTCACAAAGTTGGGCAGGTGCTATCTTAGTGGAGAATTCTGACTAAAATCACTTCTATTCATCATTTGGTTTCTCATGTAGTTTTGCCTGCTGCAAAGTAATACATTATTTGTGCTGGTTTATCCAACTGTCATATTTCTTAGTGTAAATTATTAAGTTGTCATCCTACATTATACACCAGCCCTGTGATCTGTCCTTAGGGACAGAGTCCCTTCCCAGGGTACTAAGAATTCAGGGTTCTTAGCCTGCAGGCCCTACCTGTATCATGATGAATTCACCAAGGTGAAATTACCTTGTGAGGGTCCCTGTCCAGAAGGCCAGAGAGTGGTATATAGCTCATGGACATCATGACCTCACCTCATTACTTCCATTCAACCTTTGATACACTGTAATATGAGAAAGGAAATTAAATAAGAATTAGAAACGTGTTCCAAACAGTCAGGTCTAGATGTCATCCAGGGCTGGTCTCAGAGTTAGGAAAATTCTCTTGGCATTTTCCTCTTTGCTTTTTTCACTCGTTGTCCTTTAGTGTATATAACTCCTCAAGAGGGTAGGTACCAAATCTCTCTTATTCATGGCTGTATCCTCAGTGCTGAGCCAGTGGCTGCACATAGATAGAAGTTCAGTAAATATTTGTTAAACAAATAAATAAACCAATGAATCAATGAATGATTTCTGACATATTCCATCCTGCCTTTCCTTCTACCCTTCCTTTTACCCAAGCAGTAGTAATGAAAGCATTCTGAATTTCCTAGGTTCTAGATGCACATTTTTTCACATTTTTGTGATGTGTCTCACTGTGGATGGTGTATGGGAAAGGAAATCAGTCCAGCTCTTCCCAGTGCACTGCTGGGCTTTGTATTCCAACAACATCACAATGTCCACATTGATTATTCCCCGTCCTTCTCAGAACCCTTTGGTTCCTTCCAAATGGTTGAATTATCTGGCTTCCCTGAAGACTTCTTTGTTGTCAGGCTTCCCTTTTGGAAGTAAAGAGTTCATTAAAATTGGATGAAGAGCTTACAGCCTCCCGTTGCTAAACCATCAGCTGTGGTCAAAACAATGGTGAAGGTAAACCAAAGGTTTCAAGAGAACAAGTTCTCTCGCTGGCTAAACTGACAAAGTCCAGACACCCCACTGAAGCCCCAAGCATGCTATCAGGTCACACCAATTAGCTGAAAAATATCACTCGGTTTTAACCCTGACATTTCTTTTGCTAAGCAGTTTTTTTCCTTAGTTTGTTGTTTTGTTGCTTTGTTTCTTTTTCAATCAATTTACATTTTTAAATTTTAATCGAATTTATTGAGGTGACATTAGTTATAAAATTAATAGGTTTCAATTACAATTACAATAGATTATAATTACAATTCTATAATACATCATCTATATATTATATTGTGTGTTCATCACCCAAAAGTCAAGTCCATCACCAGTTATTCCCCTTATACCCTCTTCTAACTCCCCTACCCCTTTTCCCCCCAGTAATCACCATACTGTTGTCTGTGTCTATGAGTTTGTTTGCTTTTTGCTTAATCCCTTCACTTTTCACCCAGGTGTTGTTTTTTAATTCTTGACAAAAACAAGAGAAAATAACAGGAATGATTTTTAAAGAGCCCCACAAATGGTTTTGAGGGTGAACTGAAATAGGGAAGAAATTGTTCTTTTAAAACATCCAATCAGCTTTCCTTAGTATTGAATAAAATGAGCAACAAGTGTTAATTTCCAGGTTCCAAGTGTTATTGTCATTTTCAAAATGAATTCCAAAGCATAGCAGAGGACCATGTGGTTTTTCAAGGTCTTCACAACACTTTATTTGAATTTTATTTTAAATAATTTTTAAATTCTAAAGACTGTAATTTTTACACAGATAAATGTTATATATATATATATATATATATATATATATATATATATATATATATATATATATATATATATATATATATATATATATATATATATATATATATATATATATATATATATATATATATATATATATATATATATATATATATATATATATATATATATATATATATATATATATATATATATATATATATATATATATATATATATATATATATATATATATATATATATATATATATATATATATATATATATATATATATAACATTTATCTGTGTAAAAATTACAGTCTTTAGAATTTAAAAATTATTTAAAATAAAATTCAAATAAAGTGTTGTGAAGACCTTGAAAAACCACATGGTCCTCTGCTATGCTTTGGAATTCATTTTGAAAATGACAATAACACTTGGAACCTGGAAATTAACACTTGTTGCTCATTTTATTCAATACTAAGGAAAGCTGATTGGATGTTTTAAAAGAACAATTTCTTCCCTATTTCAGTTCACCCTCAAAACCATTTGTGGGGCTCTTTAAAAATCATTCCTGTTATTTTCTCTTGTTTTTGTCAAGAATTAAAAAACAACACCTGGGTGAAAAGTGAAGGGATTAAGCAAAAAGCAAACAAACTCATAGACACAGACAACAGTATGGTGATTACTGGGGGGAAAAGGGGTAGGGGAGTTAGAAGAGGGTATAAGGGGAATAACTGGTGATGGACTTGACTTTTGGGTGATGAACACACAATATAATATATAGATGATGTATTATAGAATTGTAATTATAATCTATTGTAATTGTAATTGAAACCTATTAATTTTATAACTAATGTCACCTCAATAAATTCGATTAAAATTTAAAAATGTAAATTGATTGAAAAAGAAACAAAGCAACAAAACAACAAACTAAGGAAAAAAACTGCTTAGCAAAAGAAATGTCAGGGTTAAAACCGAGTGATATTTTTCAGCTAATTGGTGTGACCTGATAGCATGCTTGGGGCTTCAGTGGGGTGTCTGGACTTTGTCAGTTTAGCCAGCGAGAGAACTTGTTCTCTTGAAACCTTTGGTTTACCTTCACCATTGTTTTGACCACAGCTGATGGTTTAGCAACGGGAGGCTGTAAGCTCTTCATCCAATTTTAATGAACTCTTTACTTCCAAAAGGGAAGCCTGACAACAAAGAAGTCTTCAGGGAAGCCAGATAATTCAACCATTTGGAAGGAACCAAAGGGTTCTGAGAAGGACGGGGAATAATCAATGTGGACATTGTGATGTTGTTGGAATACAAAGCCCAGCAGTGCACTGGGAAGAGCTGGACTGATTTCCTTTCCCATACACCATCCACAGTGAGACACATCACAAAAATGTGAAAAAATGTGCATCTAGAACCTAGGAAATTCAGAATGCTTTCATTACTACTGCTTGGGTAAAAGGAAGGGTAGAAGGAAAGGCAGGATGGAATATGTCAGAAATCATTCATTGATTCATTGGTTTATTTATTTGTTTAACAAATATTTACTGAACTTCTATCTATGTGCAGCCACTGGCTCAGCACTGAGGATACAGCCATGAATAAGAGAGATTTGGTACCTACCCTCTTGAGGAGTTATATACACTAAAGGACAACGAGTGAAAAAAGCAAAGAGGAAAATGCCAAGAGAATTTTCCTAACTCTGAGACCAGCCCTGGATGACATCTAGACCTGACTGTTTGGAACACGTTTCTAATTCTTATTTAATTTCCTTTCTCATATTACAGTGTATCAAAGGTTGAATGGAAGTAATGAGGTGAGGTCATGATGTCCATGAGCTATACCACTCTCTGGCCTTCTGGACAGGGACCCTCACAAGGTAATTTCACCTTGGTGAATTCATCATGATACAGGTAGGGCCTGCAGGCTAAGAACCCTGAATTCTTAGTACCCTGGGAAGGGACTCTGTCCCTAAGGACAGATCACAGGGCTGGTGTATAATGTAGGATGCCAACTTAATAATTTACACTAAGAAATATGACAGTTGGATAAACCAGCACAAATAATGTATTACTTTGCAGCAGGCAAAACTACATGAGAAACCAAATGATGAATAGAAGTGATTTTAGTCAGAATTCTCCACTAAGATAGCACCTGCCCAACTTTGTGACTAAAAGGCCAATGTTGCCTATGAGACAATGTGGAAGCTCTTGGTTTTGGTTGTGTCCAATGTTTGTGCTGTCAGCCCACCTCCAATCTGGTGACAGAAAACACTGCCCTTGCAATAGGGGTGGGCATAACCAGGCTTAGCTAATCAAGAGAATTCCCATCCTCTGGGCCAAAATGATTGGTTTGGGATGGGTACATGACCCAAACCTAGCCAATCATGGCTCATTTCCAGAATGTTCTCAGTAGGGCTAGGAGCAAAGACCCCTGGCTTCTTGGGGATGACTCATTGTTGCCCTCTGCCCTGAATAACCCTTCAAGTTATTTAATATAATAAAATGAAGGAACATAGTTCTTTAGAGATACTTTTCAATATTCTATATACCTCTGCACTATTTTTTTCTCTACTTTTTTATGAGGGATTTCTTCAGTAACAACAGAAATCTTATTTATGTTCCATGATATTTTTCATAGTCATTTTTTTAAATTATACTTATTTATTTATGTATTTATGTATGTGTGTATGTATGTATTTATTTATTTTTACAATATACAAAATAAATCTATTTTTCATTTGAATGAAAGTTTTTCAAAAGCACTCTATTACTGAGTATCTGCTCTATTCCGAGCAGATACCTGCAATTCAGTGGCAAGCAAATACCCATGCCAAATGTTTCTAGCTACTAATTATTATTGTCTTAGAAGAGTTCCCCAAACTCTTTGGCTGTTTCCTTCATGAAGTTCAACAAATGTGTGCCCTAACGTACAAATATTTGCTTAACATTTTTATAGATTTAATCTTTTTTTAAATTAATTAAATTTAAAGCAAAATTATCACTATTTCAAATAGCAAACCAGCATTACGTGCCTAAAATAACTACAAAGACTAAAAAAAAGCAAAACATTATTATTAAATTCTAGTGAGAAGCCTTGTTCTTAAAGCAAAAACTGGAGACAACCCAAATGGTCAGAGTAGTATAATAGAGTAACAACTTATGGTGCATTCACACAATAGGATACTACAGAGAAATAAAAAAGAACAACCTATTATGACATCCACTAGATGGCTTTCGCAGTCATAATGATGAATGAAAGAAGCTAGAAGATGTACTAAATGATTCCATTTCTATGAAAATCAGAAACAGGAATTGAAGCCCCAGCTTGCTTTGTCAATAGAGAATAGGAAGGGAAGAACAGCAAAACTTTAAAGATTCTTCATCACATTATATCCCCGACTAAAATGCAAGTGTCATAACAGTAAATCCTACCTGTTTGTTCAGTGCCACATCCCCAGTGAATGCTGCTACCTTGGAGTGGTACATTGCCCATGATACCAACGCATTAAACATTGGAATAAATGAATGGATTTCTTTTGTCCAGAAGTCTTTAAAAAGTCCTCATGTTTGTATCTTTCTTTCTTTTTTTTGCTGAAAAAAGATTGTTAATCCTTATTTTAAATTTTCTGAGGTCTGAACTGAACGGCCTTCAAGAGTCCTTTGGTTGTCTGGGTGTCTGCAGCTTTCTATAGCCTTCCTCCATCATTAGATTTGTCATCTCCAAACTCTTTTCCCCCAGTAGCCACTTGGGACAAAAGTATAGTTAGACTTTTACCACTAGCACTTTCTTCCATGTTGAATATACAAAGCTCTTATATTGAGACATGTTCAAGTGTTGCCAAAATCCTAGCTTTTTGCAAATGAGAAAGAGCCACACCACCAGATGCACCGCCAGGTTGGAAGACATTTGGTATTCTTTCAGCTTTACTGGCTCTTTGCTTTGTAGAAAGATAAACCCCTTTCCACATAGAGCAGCGGTTCTCAACCTGTGGGTCGCGACCCCTTTGGGGGTCGAACGTCCCTTTCACAGGGGTCGCCTAAGACCATCGGAAAACACATATATAATTACATATTGTTTTTGTGATTAATCACTATGCTTTCATTATGTTCAATTTGTAACAATGAAAATACATCCTGCATATCAGATATTTATATTATGATTCATAACAGTAGCAAAATTACAGTTATGAAGTAGCAACGAAAGTAATTTTATGGTTGGGGGTCACCACAACATGAGGAACTGTATTAAAGGGTCGCGGCATTAGGAAGGTTGAGAACCACTGACATAGAAGAAACACTCAAGACATGGCAGAATGAAAACAAAACTTTACTATGCATAAATAAGCTTTGTAGACCTTTTTCTTTGAAATTTTCTAGTCTAAGAAGCTCAAGATAAGCAGACACATGTCAAGAACAAAATAATGAATTAAAAAAATCCTACTCTGATCAAGCCTATTATATGGAAATGAAGGCATCTATGCATCTCCTCACTCTGAACAATAGTATCAAGAATCACATTTTACTTCTTATTAGGAAATAATCATATAATTACAAAAGGTGTCATTAAACTCTCATGCCTTTGAAGATAATTTCCAAAGTAATATAAAGAAAATTTAAAAATTAGTTATGAGTATCCCCTGGTTCACAAACCTTCTGGAAGCTCCTCTCTGAATGCCAGGTTAGAAATGTAACCTGAGCTCATGTCTTGGCATGAAGGTGACAAGGTCTCAGTGGGGGTCTCAGGCTCCAAAAGGTTGAGAAAACTGTCCTACCAATCCAGGAATAATCGGATTTTTGGAAGTTGAAGAAAAGGAACCATGGATTGAGAAACAGCTTATTTTACTGCCAGTTTTAAAGAGTCCCAAAAAATGTCAGTTAAGTCTCTGCCCTCTTTCCCCCCTCCCCTTTTCTCTTCTCTATAACTCATGAAATCAGAAGAGAAAGTTTAGATATTTTACATCATGTAAAAAAAATGTACCAGAAGATCAAATGTACCTATATGCCAATGAGAGATGGAGAACTTCAATAAATTTTCTGACTAACATTCTATTCACTGAAATACCAGGTAAAATGTGATATTGTTCTGATTTTTTTTTTTGTTCCTGAAAGCTCCCTCTTTTCTATACCCAAGCCTGGCTCTTGTAACTTGTCCTGAAGGTGTGGCTTGATCTTGTTCTCCCTGTTAAACTAATTTCCAAGGTACCTCTCTCTGTACATAATATATACATGTAAGCAGATATGACAAATATTGCTATTCTATAATTATTCTTCATTACCGCTAATTTATAACCTTGGAGGTGACATATTTAAGGCTAGCATATTTGGAGATCTTCCCTCAACATAACCCCACAGTCTATAGCATGCCTGTCCTACTGAGTCAACAAGATCTTAAACTATCCTTGACCATCCACGTTACTCATTAGACCTGCACTTCAGGTTGAAAGATGAGATATAAACATCATCTCATACCTGAAAAAGGCCTGAGTGTGGCTCTGAGCCTGGCCTTAGGAAGCTGTATGCCATGGTGTCTGGGTCTCTGTCCATCTGCAAGGAAACCCCACACCGCTTATTAATGACAACTTGCTCCCAGACTCCTGCAGTGTGATGATTCCTTTAAGCTATGCTTCATTTCAGCTTCTTGGGAGCACTAACCATCCCTCAAAATACACATTAAAATTCCACTTGCAGTTAGAAACTGAGAAACAGAATCCCCATTACGTTTCCAGCAGCCTTAGAGCACACATTTAGATTTCCCAGCCCTGGGGCTCCTTCTCAGGAATGTTTGATGTAACACTGTCATTCCAATTTTAAGGACAGAGAAAATGCCCAAGTGACCAGCAGGCAAACACTAGAACAGTGGTTGTCAAAGGAGGAAGGGGGACAATTTTGCCTCTGGGTGACATTTGGCAATTATGGAAACATTAGATTGTCACAAGTTTGGGACAAGGGCTACTGGCATCTTGTGGGTAGAGACTAGGGATGCTGCTAAAAATTGTGCAATGTAAACACAGTCCCCCCACAACAAAGAATTGTCTGCCCCCAAAGGTCAATATTGCCAGGGATGAAAAATCTTGCAGTAGAGACTTTATTTGGATATGGTTTCTCAGCCTTCCCATTCTACGGTGCAGAAGAAATGGTTTGTCTCAGTATATCTTCTATTTCTAAGGGGGGAGAAAGTGTAAAAGGTGAGGGCAGAACTTGATATGCTCCAGGAAAAAAGGAAGGAAAAATAATTATCGACAATTTCATTTGCCAGGTACTGTTCTAAGTACTTTGCATGATTTAATCTATTTAATGTTAAGAACAACTCTTGAAGTAGTTTCCACATTTCAACTAAGAGGAAAATAAAGGCACAATAAAGCCATGCCCAAATCTTGCTGCCAGTATGGATCCAGGGCTGAGACTCACACTGGTGTTATTCCACAGAAGAAAGCAGGGAAGGCAACAAAACCTATTGGGGCACGTCATGTCCACATTCAGTTGCAGAAAACAGAACTAACATACTGAGAGATTTTGCATGTGCACATAATATATAAAATTATATATATATGTGTGTGTGTGTTTAAAATTTGCATTTAACAACTTAGTGTAATATGATACATGTCAACTGCATATGACACCAGGCTGATTATAGATTACAGTAGAGTATGAGAACTCTCCTGTCCTCAGGAAATACAACAAAGGCCTTTTTCAGGTATGAGATGATGTTTATATCTCATCTTTCAACCTGAAGTGCAGGTCTAATGAGTAACGTGGATGGTCAAGGATAGTTTAAGGTCTTGTTGATTCAGTAGGGCAGGCATGCTATAGACTGTGGGAAGAGGAAGTCCTTTTCTGGTAAAAGGAACTATGTAATTTAGGTAAAAAAGGTATAATCTATTAAATTCCAGTGTTTATAATCATGTAAATGACATGCAAGCAGCTGACTTTGTTTTTCCTTCATTGCTAAGTTTGAGACCAGTGCCTGACACAGAGCAGGTTCATAAAAATGTTAGTCGAATGAATGAAAGAGTGATTGTATAATTCTTCTCCTTTCCCGTCCTTTTGCCAAGTTCTATTTTTTAAATGTGAGAATACTTCTAACTCCTTATGATTACTTTCATTTCCTTGCTTACAAGGAACCGCATATTGGGTTTAATTCCAGAACTAAAGGTCCGTGGGAAAGGATGCTAAATAGCAAACTGGAAGGAATCTGGACATTTTAAAGCGAGTGCTCCCATTAATCTTCCAGACAAGAGTCAGGTTCAGCACTCGGAAGTGAAAGAGCTTGTGCACTAGGTGACAGCATGTTATGAAGGTGTTTTGTGAATCGGGGATCAACATAATCATCTTCCTTTCTTGCATTGCCCAACAATCTGTTTGGAAGTTCAGACAAAATTCTGGTTGGCTAAAAGGGACCAGATTATCTGAAATGAAAATTTCCTAAGAGGCATTGTTGTATCTCTTGACTTTGTGGTTCTACTCCTTAAGAAATTTTCTTGAGATGCTCATGTATTCAGTAGATATCTATACAGTAGAAAGAAAAGTTATCCAGTTATATCCTTGGAGAAAGGTTTTATTTTTTAAGTTAGTTGGTGCTATAGACTGAATGTCTTTGTTCTTCCAGAATTCATGTTGAAACCTAATCCTTAATGTAATGGTGTTTGGAAGTGAGGCCTTTGGAAGGTGATTAGGTCATGAGAGCAAAGCCATCACGAATGGGATTGTTGCCCAAGAGACCCCAGAGAGCTTCCTCAACTCTCCTGCCATGTGAAAGTACGCAGAGACAGGGAGAAGATGACCACATGTGAACCAGGAAGAAGGCCCTCACCAGATACGAAATCCATCAGCACCTTGTTCTTGGACTTCCCAGAACTTCAGAATTGTGAGAAATACATGTCTGTTGTTTCAGCGACCAAGTCTTGATCATTTCATTTAGCAGTTCAGACTAAGGTGGTTGGCCAACTTTAATATTGATAGGAATGATGCAGTAGAGAGGCCACCATTGGTGATACAAGAGAGAGAAGGAGTAATGGTGTGAGTTTTTGAAAATGTGGAGAAAGATGGGGTCCACATTATTACTGGTGACATTGCCCCAGTGTGACATGTAGCAGGAAAAAAAAATCATAAGAAAAGATGTGAGATGAGGAATTTTTCTGATGGGCAGATCAAAGCATTGCCTTTTTCTTTAAATTAATAAAGTATGAGGCAAAGCAGTTGGCTGTTTGTTTTCCTTAAGTGGCAAGAAAAAATACAGAGTTATTCAGAAACAGTTTCCTTTCAAAACCAAGTGAGGAAGCAGTAATTGTGCTGAAAAATTCACCAGGCCTGGGAACCTTTAACTAGTCCTAATTTTAAACTCTGATTTATAGAGCACTTTTTAAATTAAAAAAAAAACACACAAAAACAACACACCTCATTTTCTTCTGTTCAAAGGGTTGCTAAAGACTTCTTTTCTTGACACAGGCAGTTTAATCTTTGTAACATTATTTTACAAAGGCATTTTGGAAGTCTCTTTTTCCCCATAGATGGAAAGTTTTATGAACCCCTATTTATCTTTAAAAAGTCTCCTTTCATGATAATACAGAACAGAGAGAGAAAAAAAAACACTCCCTCAAAAACCAGACTAGTGTTCTGGTTTTTCATGATAATACAGAACAGAGAGAAAAAAAAAGCTCCCTCAAAAACCAGACTCAAGAAAAATAACCCACTTGTTTAATCCTTTGTGCAGCATCAATCAAATAATTTAAAAATGTAGCTAGGTCAAGCTTAATGTGTTTTTAACTGTATTATAGAAAGAGATAACATCTATTTTCTATATGTATTTCAACAGCAAGATACAATTTTATTTTTTAAATTTCTGTATCAGATAAACAATACAAAAAAAGGCCAAAATACAGTGATTTTATAAATTTAACTTAATATAGTCAGCTGTAGCTGTGTAGTACTTGGCATTGGAAGAGTGAGTACAAACACCACACCAACTTTGAATGTAACATATATTTTCTTTCAAATTTGGTTAATATACTATTGCAGTATCCTCACTAGAAATTGGTCATCCCCAGCTTTGCCCTTTCTGAATCACCACGAAACTTTGAGGTCACTGTCAGGAGCGGGCTGGGCTAGTGCCCTTGATTTTCATCACACCGATGACGAAATCCATAGTGTCAACATCCTAACTTCAGTAATCCCTTGATGGAAGAACATTGGCTATGGCCTCCCTAGAAGTCAACTCAGCACTAAAATTAGAAGCATTCTCTTGATTTTTGGTGAACCAGACAATGGGTAACTTTCAGGGCATCGGAGACAATAATCCATCTATGGAATTCCAGATAAAATTGCTTAGAAGCAAGTTATTTATGTTGAACTCTTAATTTGTTGGAAGTTTTAGGAACTGTACTTATGACCTGTGTGTGGGGCATGGTGTCCCACCATGTCCTGCAGTTCTAGTCTCTATCTCTAAGTTCCCATTTTAAAACCTGCAAGTTGTGCTGCAGAATTACCATTGTGGAAGGCAGCTCCACCGTGTCCCACAGAAATAATTTATCTACGTCCAGAACTAGCACCTGCAGTTCTAGTCTCCATCTGTAAGTTCCCATTTTAAAACCTGCAAGTTGTGCTGCAGATCAGGATTATTTTATGTTTATTGTTTCAGCTAGTATTGATGTAGGGTACAGGTCGTTTCAATTTCCTTCCTGGTACAGCATATCCCAGGACCATTTTACTCATAAAATAAAAGGAAGTTAATACCAACACTTAGACTTTTCTATGACAATTATAGGTTGTTTTTTCCTACCAAGCCAGTGGGTGGAATGCTATTTTCTCTGATGGAAATGCTTATAAAAATGTAGGTGACTTTCTATATTTTGAGCTATTAATCTAGTACTTTTATTGCAGCATTAAATATTCATTTTAAAAAGACAACAGAGAATAAAATAGAAAGTAGAAAATAATGGTTGCCTAGAAATCTCTGACACAGCTACCATCTTCCCAATAAAATATTACAAAATGATGAAAATTCATGATGCATCTATCTTAGTCCGTTCAAGTTGCTGTAACAGAATAGCATGGATTAGGGAGAGGGAGGCTTATAAACAACAGAGATCTATTTCTCACAGTTCTGAAGGCTTTGGAGTCCAAGAAAAAGGCACCAGAAGATTGGGTATCTGGTGAGAGCCACATCCTGGGTCATAGATGGCAGTCTTCCCTCGGTGTCCTTGTATGACGGAAGGGGCAGAGGAGCTCTCGGAGGCCTCTTATATAGGGCACTAATCCCACTCATGAGGAATCCTTCCTCATGACCTAACCACCTCCCAACACCATTGGGGACTAGGTTTCAACATATAAATTTTGGGGACACACATTTAGTCTATAACAATTACCAAAAAACATGAAACTAATTGCTAACTTATTACCAGAATCTGGGTGAATTTCCTATTAACTCCAAGGTCAATAGGATTAGATGGAGAAAATACAGTCATCAGAGACAAAGGAGGCAGTAGAAAGAAATGAGGATATTTTGTCCTTCTGTTCTTGTCTCAAACTCACACAGACTTTAAACAACCAGAAACCCAGGCAGCTTTGCCAGGCCAGAGTTAGAGAATCGAGTAATGTGGGTGGAAAATGACATCCTCAGAATTTCACAAGACAGGATTGCTAATTAGGTACCTGAACAAAATCTTTAATGACATTTCTATAGAATCAGGTCTATTCTTTGGTTTATTTGGATTTACTAGTACTAGAAACGAACCATTTCCACTAGTTTTTAAAATTTTTTACTACATAACTACACATAGTATTAACACAATTTCCAAAACTGTTCCCTTTCTTCCTTCTTTCCTTCCTCCCTCCCTCTCTCCCTCTCCCAGTACTGGCAATAGTTAGTACTGGAAATGAACCATTTCCACTAGTATTTAAAAATTTTTACTACACAACTACACATAGTATTAACACAATTTCCAAAACCGTTCCCATGTTCCCTTTCTTCCTTCTTTCCTTCCACCCTCCCTCCCTCTCTCCCTCTCCCAGTACTGGCAATAGAGAAAAATTCAGACCAGTTGTTCAATAGATAGGAGGCCCTGGCACCTTTAGTCTGTGAATGTTCACCTCCCCTGCAAAGTGCAGGGATCTTCTGAGACCAAATTCTTTAAATATCGTGGCATTAAAACCCTTAGAATCATCAGGTTCCCACCTGCCCACAGAGGGAAGAGCCCTGCAATAGCTCTAGTGCTGATACTTTTGCCTCCAGCAGGAGAGAAATGAATGGTTGGAGCTAGAATTAGGCTAAAGAATAATGGGAAACAGTTAGCTTCTCTTTCCAGAATCATTTTCTCAAGAAAAAAAAAGACTCTTCAGTGAAAATACTCATTTTGAGGTCACTTTTGCCTCCAGCAGGAGAGAAATGAATGGTTGGAGCTAGAATTAGGCTAAAGAATAATGGGAAACAGTTAGCTTCTCCAGAATCATTTTCTCAAGAAAGAAAAAAGACTCTTCAGTGAAAATACTCATTTTGAGGTCACAATGTGTATTTCACACAATATGCAGAAAGCTCTATTGAATTGAAATCCTCTTAACTATAATCATTTTCTGTGTCCACATTTCATTAACATAATGATAACTGATGTGGTACCATTGGTCACACAATATGCAGAAAGCTCTATTGAATTGACATCCTCTTAACTATAATCATTTTCTGTGTCCAATTTCATTAACATAATGATAACTGATGTGGTACCATTGAGCCACTATGAGATCCTGAAGGACTTACAATATTACTCAAAAAGTCAAATTACACTCAGTACAAGCTTTAGTGTTGTGTGACTTTATGCTATTCAGATACTTTGAAATGTAAGAGTTTACTGGTTATATCTGTGTTAGGTCAAGTGGAGTTGTTCTAAACCTTACATAATAGCATAGAATATATTTCAATTTTTTTTCTCCAAAACATTATTGCAAAATTCAAAGCTGATAAAAAATTTGTTTGTTTTCCTTTTTATACAAATAGATCTTTCCTCTTTTACTCTGTGACTGTCTTCTATTGAAGAGAAAAGGTTTTGTTTTTCAATTTCCTAGAGATTCGTAGTAGAGATAGTTATTGTGCCTCAAGGGCTGAGACTTGAGACTCTCTCAGCTTTAATTTTTTTCTCTTAAGAGATCGATGAAGGTTTTGTTTTTCAATTTCCTAGAGATTCTTAGTAGAGATAGTTATTGTGCCTCAAGGATTGAGACTTGAGACTCTCTCTCAGCTTTAATTTTTTTCTCTTAAGAGATCGATGACAGGGGATAAAATGTGAGCAATATGAATCTAGAACACGACTTGAGGGCAATGGACTATCAGAGAATTTATTACGCTATGGAATATGCAATTCTTGGCACAAGAGCCCGTGGACTGCTGATTTCACAATGTCCTTTTCCTTACTTAGTAGCTTCAAGCGAAGACATATTCTAGTTCCGTAAAGTGTTATTCTCAAGTACAGAGGCTTTCGAATGTTGTGTATCTCATTTATTACAAATTTGTTTTGCTTCTATTTTTTATATTGTGAAAATTAGAAAAATGGATTTCTGACGTGTTTCAGGCTGATAAATACATGTTTTTTGGCAGTGATTTGTCATAATAGAAAGATAAGCCTTATACACTGATGACTCCTAATTTCTTTTTCCTATTCTATATCTTTCTCTTGAACTGGAAACATAAATTCAACAGCCCATTAGGCTTCTGTACCAGGGTATCTAAGAGGTATCCTAAATGTTGCATGTCAAAGTAGAACCATTTATTCCTCACCTGTAGGAATTAAATGGTGTCCTTTTCTCCCAAAGTTATATCTACCTAGAAACTCAGTGGCCTCGTCTAGAATAAAGGATTTTGAAAGTGTAATTAAGGTAATGACTTCAAGATGAGATCATCTGAATTAGGATGGGCCCTAAATATAAGGACAAGTGTGCTTATAAGAGACAGAAGAAAAGAATACAGAGACAGAGGGTATTGGTATTGGGGTTTTGCTGCCACAGGACAAGGACATCAGGAGCAAAGAAGGATTCTCCCTGGAGCCTCTGGAGGAAATGTGGCCTTACCAACATTTTGACTTCAGATTGCTGGCCTCCCAAACTGTGAAAAAAACACAATGTTTGATATTTTTAAGACACCTGGTTTGTGGTGACTTGTCAAGGTAGTCCCAGGAAACTAATGCACCACCCTTTCTAAATTCAAGCAAATAACAACTCCATTCCCAAAATGTTGACAGCATCCATGACTTTTCTCTTTATTCCACATCTATTTTCCAGTGTATTAGCTAATCCTGTTGGTTTTACCTTCCCACGCTAGCTGAAATCCCACTACTTCTCACCACCACCATTACTAGAGCCCTGGCCCAGGACACCTCCTTCCTTTTTCCAGATCCCAGCAGTAGCTGCCTAGGTGGTCTTCCTGGCCCCACCTTTGCCACTCCCTTATCTAGAGTAGATTATTTTTTTTATTACCTTTATTGGGGTGTAGATTCTTAATAGCAGCCAAGAAGATCCTTGTAAAGCAAAGTCAAGCCACTTCTCTGCTCAAAATCCTTTGTGCAATGGCTGTCGATCTCACTGAGGGTTAAAGCCAAAGAACCTGCCAACTTCTCTATGATCTGCTACTTCCCAATGACACTCAGCTCATTCTCTACCACTCTCTTCTCCCCACCTCAGTTGTCATCTCATCTTTGCTTGTCATCTCATCTCAGAGCTTTTGCACCAGTGAGCTTCCTGCCTGGTGTGTTTTGCATGATTTGCCCACATTTTCATGTCTTGTTCAAATGTCACCTAAGGCTCTTGCTGACTTCCCTATAAAAATAGCCCCTATTGCTGTCTGTCCCCTTCACTCAGCTCAGTCTCCTTCATAGCAGTGATCATGACCTGGCATGTTACTTGTTTATTTCCTACCCACCGCTGCCCCAGCCCCAGCCTCCAGTTTAACCGGCACTAGAACAAGAGCTTTGTTCTGTTCAGTAGTTTAGTTGTTTTATCCCCAGTGCTTGGCACACAGCAGGCACTCAGTGATTATTTATTGAATGAAAGGGCAGCTTAGACCGTACTATGAGACTCATTTGTTGATACTTACTTTTAATACACTATGAAAACCAGACATGTTGCTATATGCCTTTTTATAACCTGTTTGGGATTTTATCAATCATTGCATTTTATTTTAAATGAATTAAAAAGTTATTCTAATACAGTGGGTTCACAGATAACTATTTGAAAATCAACCCCTACATACTTCATCTAAAAATAATCAGACAAGCCCAAAGGAACACTAAAGAGACCTTTCCATCTCTCTAGGACCTTCCATTTGTGACTCAGCTTCATCTCTCTTCTCATATGCAGCTTTTAATTTGCTGTTAACATTTTTGTTAGCTAATAAGCTGACTCAGTTAAAATGTAGCAGGTCTGATTTTGCTCCATTTTGTTTTTGCTTCGATGACATTAAAAACTTTTATAAGCTTGGGAGCCAGAGGACATGTCAACCCTCTTCTTCTCTCCCTCATTCCTCCCTGCTCGAGGTCTCATAGCAACTCCCCCCTACGAAAGCTGCCTTTGCCAAGCACACTAGTGACATTTTATTGATGGCTCAACTCACGACTCCCTGACTTGGTTTCTCAGCACGTCTCGCACTTGCAATTTCTCCTCTCCGTTGTTTTATGGTTTCCCCTACTCAGACCCTCTCCCCCTCTTTCCAAAGCATCTGTTCCTTCTGCTCTCTAAGAAGGGCAGAACAGGAAACCCAGTCCTCACGGCTCTCTGCACCTCCCTGCCAGCATAAACTAATGCCTTCCCAAATGACCTCTCTAATCCCGACCTCTCTTGACATCTGTTCCCGCAGCCCTAAGTATCTGGTGGGCATTTTCATTTGAACATTTGCCATTAAATGTATCTAAGAAGGAACTTTCTCCTTCTCTTCTTCATTGGTTTCCCTTCCTGTCTCCTCTCACCCCCGTCAGTGGAACTGGCGATATCCTGCAGTGACAAAGACTGTGGGCTCTGAATCCCAACTCTGCCACTTTACCACCCGTGGGTCCTTGGCCAATGCCAAAGCCCTCTGACTTCACAAGGCTATTGTGAGGATTAATTCTCTTAATGTTTGTAAAGTGCACAAAACAGTGCTTGCCATATAGTAGGTGCTCAGTAAATATCAAGCATGATTATGCACTATTTTATATGAGATGACATGCTGGGTGCTCTGATTACTCGTGAATACATTGCATTCTCCACTTCCAAGAAAACCTTAGCATAGAGAAAGATACTCTCAGGCAAAGAAAACATCACCGCGTGGTCTGTTTAAGCTCTGGTAGAGTGTGTGCAGATGCTAGGAAAGCCCTTGGCTGAAGTGTCTTGCTCCATCTTGGATGATTTTAGAGGGCTTAATGGAGGATAGCTAAGATTACACTAAAAAACAAGCTCCACTTAGTAGGTAAAAAATTAGGAGCAAAAGTATTTCAGACACATAGACACTATGCATGAAACTGGAGATGAGAGCGAGTGTGTATTAGAGGGGACCAAAGGTAAGAGAGAGAAAATATGGGGCGTTAGAGGAGACTCCAAATTCCTACAGTTGGTAAAAAGTTACCAGGGGTGGGAGGGTAGGAGAGTGACATTTTTATTAACAAGATTTTTTGCAGTTTTGTTTTATTATAAATTCATCTTGAAGTTTGATTCAGTTTCTATGCTTCATTTTCAGAAAACCTAATGTTTGATCTTCTAGTGCATCTACAAAGCTTTCATGGTTCCCTAAGTCACTGAAAGGAACTTCTAACCCCTATTGCACTTTTATTAGGGCCAGTTTTATAAGCAACTGGCCCCAATTCTCATGTGAATAGATCTAAAGCACCTTATTATTACTCTGACCCCAGTTCAGAGACATCAATTGTTTTGGAAGGGGTTTAATAGGCCACAGAATTCTACCATATTTTTCCTTATTTATTTATTTATTTATTTATTTATTTACAATTAACTGAGATAAGCCTAAATGAACAGTACTTGGCTCAAACTAATTTGTCAAAGGTTATTCATTTGGTCATTTAGCGATAATCCTATATAATAAAAGACTAATATGCAAATCGACTGAACGGTGAAACAACCAGTCACTATGATACGCACTGACCACCAGGGGGCAGACGCTCAATGCAGGAGCTCAACCCTGGTGGTCAGTGCGCTCCCACAGGGGGAGCTCTGCTCAACCACAAGCCAGGCTGATGGCTGCCAATACAGCGGTGGTGGTGGGAGCCTCTCCCGCCTCCTCAGCAGCACTAAGGATGTCTGACTGCAGCTTAGGACTGCTCCCCGCTGGCAAGTGGACATTCCCTGAGGGCTCCCAGGTTGCCAGAGGGATGTCTGACTGCCAGCTTAGGCCCAATCACCTGGGGAGTGGGCCTAAGCCAGCAGGTGGTCATCCCTCAAGGGGTCCCAGACTGGGAGAGGGCACAGGCCGGGCTGAGGGACACCCCCAAGTGCACAAATTTTTGTGCACTGGGCCTCTAGTTATAAGATAACTGAGCCACCTCCTTCCCAATCTGCATTCATGTAAAATATTTATTTTTCACAACAGCTTGTTTTTGTTTTCTTTTTTTTTCTTTTTGCTGTGTAAATATATTAGCATCAAAATGGTTAGCTCAATTTTAGATTTGAATCTTGACTCTTTATAAGGAATCTATGATGAAAGATTAGAATTGGACATAATACTATAAATAATCTTTGCAGTGATTCAACTTGACCCATATTTTCTAAATAATGTTTTCTTTTGTTGTAGTATGATTTAAATTGATAAACTTGCTTTTACTAAAGTGCTACAGGCTGCATTTATTTATTTTAATGGACTTTGTTAATTTCTTAAAATATTTATGTCAAAATATGATATTTAAAGCTGCGGAAGTCTAGTGTCCTAATAAGTAAAGAAAAGAACGCATTTCACAAGCCTATTAGCAAATGTAGTTTTTAAAAACCTTTTTCTTCCTTGGTGTATGCTGCCACCAGATGGGGGCAGAGTGATGCAGTGAGCATGGTGAACACTCTTCAGAAGCAACATGGTGGAAACCCAGTTGAGTTTCCCAGTTATGACTCAAGATGTTTTGTTTTGCATAAAAAAAAGAAGGGCAATAAAATATAATAAAAATAACTACATAGAGTAAAGAAAAAATATTCTTCTGCTCAGAGGCCACATCTGTTTTGACCAACATGTTTGTGTGGCTCCTTGTCATTAGTAATTATGGTTCAAGGCCCTCAGAAGGGCTGTAGGCATTGGAATCTAAGGTTTGCCACTTAATAGCTACATCATCTCCTGCTATTAAACTGTTTGAGACTTAATTTTCCTCATAAATCAAATGGGGTTAATAATGTTTCCTATTTCACAATGTTGTGGCAAGGGTAGAATGAAATATTGCTCATAAAGCACAGAACACAGAGTAAATACACAATGTATGTTAGCTATTACTGTTCTAATGGATTCTGTGGTCAACAACTTTCTCCCCTCAAACTTCTAAGCTGCTTGGACACTAGCTTTTATAATTCAACCAAATTAGGTCCATTACAGCTTTGTGGCAAGTAATGGTCTTCCAAACTATTCAAAGGAAATTATTTCCATCTTTTGGTCTGTTATGTGTCAGAAGATTTTAGATATGAGCTCCCTGTCAAAAAGAAAAAAAATCCAAAAGTGAAACAGAATCTCTTAACTGCAGGAGTTCATTTGCTATCGCTACTTCTCACTTGGGCAACTCTATGTAGTGAACTTCAACAGGAATTTATTAATTAATGGTGGGTAGCGATTCTCCATAGCAGCCTACAGAAAGGCAGGTAGTGAACTAATGAAAAGTTTCATGAACAGAGTAAAAGTCAGTTAGCCTTTTTCTTTGATTTACTTTTGGTTATGAATTGAGTGACTATATAATTTATCATCCACACTGGGACACTTTTGAGAGTGAAAGGATGTGCTAAAATAATTGAAAGTATATTATTTTTGACTTATTCATCTATGGACCAAAAAGTTAACTATTACATTGCCCAACCAATAAAATGGTCTTTTCAAAGCTTATTT